>NC_056430.1:51479651-51744651 GCF_018296145.1 Oncorhynchus tshawytscha
AGTGATACCAATCGGGAGGCCCTCATCATTATATTACACGTATCAACAAGCAGTTTCAAAAAATATTACTATTACATGATTATCATTGTGTATATCAATAATTAATAGTGTTAATATTACACTACATTTTAATATCAAAGACTAATTGTATATCCCTCATGTATGCTGATTGTGCATGGTATGCATGGTCAAAGGCTGCATTGATAAATCATAATAATATACAAATATCAACTATCACAAAATAATCTATGACCGAAAGGATTTCAATTGTGTCAATCTTACTGCGAGTAAAAGGCCCTTCAGGAATGTAAAAGGCACCGACTGTCACGGCAACCATGGCAGCCACCTTAAAGAACCAAAACCTGGGAGGGAGAGAGAGGTAATTTATCAACTAGTAAATATATGTGAATAGGCTTATGATGTCTAGCTGCTACGGAAAACTCTAGTTCAGTTATTCTCCACGGGTTCCTCGGCATGGTGGCCTGAAGCACGTTAGCTGAGTGACCCGTTGTGTATGAGATTATTTCACTAATATTGCCCTTGGTTGCGGCAGTGCGATAATCATATGAGTGAAAGTTGTCAGTGTCTTACCAGTCCCCCATTATGAGAATTGTTAAGTTACAAGCAGTGTACATGCTTTTTTGAGGTAGCACATTACAATCGTACCTGTATACGGGTTGAAAATTGCAGATTTGGGCACTTTTTTAAACTTCTTTGGGATAGGGGGCGGTATTTTGACGTCTGGATGAAAAGCGTGCCCAAAGTAAACTGCCTGCTACTCAGGCCCAGAAGCTAGGATACACATATAATTGGTAGATCTGGATAGAAAACACTCTAAAGTTTCTAAAACTGTTAAAATAATGTATGTGAGTATAACAGAACTTATTTGGCAGGCGAAACCCAGAGGACAAATCTTGTTGTTGTTGAGGTGACTGTGTTTTCTATTGGTTTTCTATGGGAAACTAGATTTATGAGGCACCTGTGGTTGCAGTTCTTTTGGCTTCCATGAGATGTCAACAGTCTTTAGAAATTGGTTGATGTTTTTCCTTTGAGAAATGAAGAAGTACAGCTGTTCAGACTGAGTGTCAAGCCAAATGTACTTTAGTTTGGTGCCATGCGCTCCACGTTGATTTTATCCGCTATTGAACACAGTATATTCCGTCTTAAATTTTATCGATTATTTACGTTTTAGGATACCTAAAGTTGGATTAGGAAAGTTGTTTGAAATGTTTGGACCAAGTTTACAGGTAATTTATTAGATAATTTGTAGTCATGTTGGGCGAGTTGGAACCGGTGTTTTTCTGAATCAAACGCGCAAATAAATGGACATTTTGGGTATATAAAGAAGCAATTTATCGAACAAAAGGACCATTTGTGATATTTCTGGGACATTTTTTCTGGGACATTTTGGAGTGCCAACAGAAGAAGATCTTTCAAGGTAAGGCATGACTTATATCGTTATTTCTGACTTTCGTGTCGCACCTCCCTGGTTGAAAAATGTTTGTCATGCATTTGTATTATGGGGCGCTGTCCAGATAATCGCAGGGTTTGCTTTCACCGTAACGCCTTTTTGAAATCTGACATGGTAGCTGGATTAACATGAAGTTAATCTTTATTTTTATGTATTACACTTGTGATTTCTTGAAAGTTAAATATTTATAGTAATTTCATTTGAATTTGGCGCTCTGCCATTTCACCGGATGTTGTCAAATCATTCCCGCTAAAAGGATTTGACCCCTAAGAAGTTTTAACCTTTATTTAACTAGGCAAGTCAGTTAAGAACAAATTCTTATTTTCAATGACGGTCTAGGAACAGTGGATTCACTGGCCTTGTTCAGGGGCAGAACGACAGATTTTTTACCTTGTCAGCTCGGGGATTTGATCTTGCAACCTCTTAGTTACTAGGCCAATGCTCTAACCACTAGGCTACCTAGCCACCCCATAAACACCTTAATTGGAACACAGTGGCTGTACAGTAACATGCTATACATGACGTAAGAGCCCTGGCTCTGCGCTTCACAGCGCTGTGTGGGTTTTGACTGACAGACGTTCTGAACTTGAGCATCTCACGCGACAAGAAGTTGCCCCCATCCCTCCTGCTAGTTTGGCAAACTTGCACATACTTTATTGTCTGTAAATGCTGGGGAATTCTGTAAATTAAGGAGGACAATGTATTTTGAAAGATGAGACGTTGAGGATTATAATAAATACCGCTTTGATGTCATAAAAGCAAGCCAAACAGCCGTGAGTCCAAATGTGCACTTCACATTTACATACAGTGGGGCAAAAAAAGTATTTAGTCAGCCACTAATTGTGCAAGTTCTCCCACTTAAAAAGATGAGAGAGGCCTGTAATTTTCATCATAGGTACACTTCAACTATGACAGACAAAATTAGGGAAAAAAATCCAGAAAATCACATTGTAGGATTTTTGCAAATTATGGTGGAAAATAAGTATTTGGTCACCTACAAATAAGCAACATTTCTGGCTCTCACAGACCTGTAACTTCTTCTTTAAGAGGCTCCTCTGTCCTCCACTCGTTACCTGTATTAATGGCACCTGTTTGAACTTGTTATCAGTATAAAAGACACCTGTCCACAACCTCAAACAGTCACACTCCAAACTCCACTATGGCCAAGACCAAAGAGCTGTCAAAGGACACCAGAAACAAAATTGTAGACCTGCACCAGGCTGGCAAGACTGAATCTGCAATAGGTAAGCAGCTTGGTTTGAAGAAATCAACTGTCGGAGCAATTATTAGGAAATGGAAGACATATAAGACCACTGATAATCTCCCTCGATCTGCGGCTCCACGCAAGATCTCACCCCGTGGGGTCAAAATGATCACAAGAACGGTGAGCAAAAATCCCAGAACCACACGGGGGGACCTAGTGAATGACCTGCAGAGAGCTGGGACCAAAGTAACAAAGCCTACCATCTGTAATACACTATGCCGCCAGGGACTCAAATCCTGCAGTGCCAGACGTGTCCCCCTGCTTAAGCCAGTACATGTCCAGGCCCGTCTGAAGTTTGCTAGAGAGCATTTGGATGATCCAGAAGAAGATTGGGAGAATGTCATATGGTCAGATCAAACCAAAATATAACTTTTTGGTAAAAACTCAACTCGCTGTGTTTGGAGGACAAAGAATGCTGAGTTGAATCCAAAGAACACCATTATTGACATCCAAAGAACACCAGTATTGAGATAAACTTTTGTTATTGACCAAATACTTATTTTCCACCATAATTTGCAAATAAATTAATTAAAAACCCTACAATGTGATTTTCTGGAATTTTTTTCTCTAATTTTGTCTGTCATAGTTGAAGTGTACCTATGATGAAAATTACAGGCCTCTCTCATCTTTTTAAGTGGGAGAACTTGCACAATTGGTGGCTGACTAAATACTTTTTTGCCCCACTGTATCATGAAACTCATGTCATATACTGTAGTGTCAACGTTTATGATCACTATGCTCGATGTACAGTTACAAGATGACATGGTGTTATACCATTGGTTGTTCTGAACAGAATGAGCCTATGTTTGTCTATTGTGATTTTTTTTTGTCTTGGCACACACACATGAATGCACTCATTACTCCTTTCTATGGGCACCAAAATGTAGATCTGTTTCCATTAATTACACTGTGAAAGCCTAAAGGTGTAATTTCGCATATTTTATAATTTAGCTAATCACGTTGGCAATAGACCAGGCTTTCAAATGATGCCCATCTGAACCAGATTCCGATTCATAATGGACCGTTTTTTTGGATTGTGTAAACAACATCAGTAATTGTGTGAGAGCGGAGACGCACAGTCGTGTTACAAACAAAACAACTACAAGTGCGCTTGCTCTGGTTTCTCAACGGCAGGAAGAGGAGAAAGCAAAACAACAACAAAAACGCATAGTTGAAGATTCTTCTTTGAGTCATAAAAGTGCCATGAAATGACTTAGGAACTGTGCACACTTTGGAGAGGTGTGTGGCTACTTGGAGACACCGGTTAGTCCTCTCACTCTAAATCTTGTCATGTTTTTTGTCTTATGTTGCACCTACCACACATTTTACAGGAATATTCTTCACATGTTACTGGTGAAAATTACAGTAAATGTCAACTTAACATAAAATCAACAGTGTAATGTTTGGATTCAGTCTTGTGTCTGGTGAACTGTTGTGTCCTCACCTTTGGTCTAATAATTTTACCATAATCTCAAACTGTTCCCTTTCCACTGCTACCATGGTTATGCATAGGCTTTCCATATTTCTTCTGTAAGAAACATGTCAATTCAGCCCTATCCATATAGACCAATTTCCACAAGTGTAAAAGGTTACTAATAAAAGGTATTCAACGAAATACTGACTTTAAAGTCAAAGTTGGCATTTAAGTTTAATTACATGTAGTAATAAGTAGCATGTGGGCCCTTTTTATTTTTCTGATGGGTGCGTTGCGTTATGGGGTGGGTACCCGTTGTGGATGGCGGAGCGCGGGTCTCGACTGTTCTTCACGTTGATCATGATCAGAGCGAACGCCAGGAAACACATGCTCATTCCGAAACACACCCGGTACACGGCTTTATAGCCCACTAAGATCGTACAGTTGATGTTTCCATTGATGCCTGCTCCGTCTTCACAGAACCCAGGAATCTACAGGCACAGACGGACATAGGCACAAACCATTCAGGTAAGTCTTATCTACTGTCCATTTCCATAGTCTGGCTGTGCGAGTCTGCAATTCAATAACATTACATTTCTGCTTTGGTACTGTAAATCAACAAGTTGGCTACTATCAGTACTGTACCACAAAACTGTCACAATTTATAAGTAACCAACCATAGTCATTCAACATTCCCATTTGGAATGAATATATGTCAATGTTTCAATTTAGACAGAGTTGCAATGTTAATGCACCTTAACATACAGTAAGGTTGCATTGGAAGTTGCAACTCTGTGTGTAGGCCCCCACCGTTTTAGGTATGTGTGACTTGACTCTTTTCACCAATAGCCTCCCCATGTATTCAAGCATTATTAAAGTAACAAATGATCATTCACCATATACACAAACATCTACTGACACAGCATGATTCATTGTCTCCATAACACCTCCACACACACACACACACACTTTATGTCTCACTCAGGAAGTGTGTGTATGAATTTAATTGATTGGCCCGTCTCCTACCTTTTTTAGCTGCTCGTCCACTCCTGGTGACAGCATGATACAGGCTATAATGGTCCCTAGCAACAGGATGAAGGCGTAGATGACTCGCGTAACCGTGGAGTTCTTGCTCTGGGGACAACATCTGCACAACAAGCATGTCGCACTGCTACACAGACACGGCACCTAGAGGGAAATAGAGGAGGGAAAATCATTGTCAAACGTTCTTGTGCGGTTGTAGATAGAGGTGAAAATCATTGCGAAACATTCCCCTAACATTGTAGGTCAGCTAGGGACAAGCCAGAGTCAGTGCAGACACTGAATGGACTGATTAACCTTCGTCTTGGCACTTGAAACACTACATACTGCAGCAATGTGGTGGTAGGCCTGAACCTAATCCAAACGCAATAAAAACAAGTCAACAACTGTCTTTTTGACCGTGGGGGTAAAATCAAGTGTACTTAGGAGAATTCGAGATATTGCTGTTACTTACTTATTCAACCAAGACAGAGAAACAACAAACATGTCTAATCCACCACAACAGTGATACAACAGTGTTACAGTAACCATTACAAAGGCATCACGGCATTGTACCTTTAAGACACCTGACTCTGTCAGCCCTAAGTAGCCTACTAGCTTGTAAACAACGTAATACCCCAGGCAGACAGACACAAGGTCAGCTTAGCCATGGGTAGCCAGAATATGGGCAAGCCGGCAAGACAAATCTTTTACACATGACTGATGAGAACCCTTACCTGTTCACCGGATGTGCTACCTGTCCCAGACCTGCTGTTTTCAACTCTCTAGAGACAGCAGGAGCAGTAGAGATACTCTCAATGATCGGCTATGAAAAGCCAACTGACATTTACTCCTGAGGTGCTGACTTGCTGCACCCTCGGCAACTACTGTGATTATTATTATTTGACCATGCTGGTCATTTATGAACATTTGAACATCTTGGCCATGTTCTGTTATAATCTCCACCCGGCACAGCCAGAAGAGGACTGGCCACCCCTCATAGCCTGGTTCCTCTCTAGGTTTCTTCCTAGGTTTTGGCCTTTCTAGGGAGTTTTTCCTAGCCACCGTGCTTCTACACCTGCATTGCTTGCTGTTTGGGTTTTAGGCTGGGTTTCTGTACAGCACTTTGAGATATCAGCTGATGTAAGAAGGGCTATATAAATAAATTTGATTTGATTTGATGAGGCTATCCTGTGGTTAACATAAACATGACCTGCTTTAGCTGGGTCAATGTGGAGAAGAACCAGGAATCACAAGTTGACTGTCTAATAACTAGACAGTTAAAATGGAGGTCAGAAGGCATTGGATTAGGCTTGTTGTTGTATGCGTTTGTCTCAATCCCAATACTACTCCCCAGCAAAGCCAAAATTCATATGTCTAGCGGCATGTACTAGAGTAGCTACTGAACGTCCTGGCCTACTAATGTTTTTGAAACTATTCATGGCAACGTTGTGGTGGATGTGTATTTGGTTGCTTGGCCGACACTTATTAGTTGGGTCTGAGATAAAGTACGACTGTATAACTTATCTCTGAGCTGCGCCCAATGCAGGACAAATGCCCCTTTGTCCTCTTATTGTTACATCATAACATATTTTGCTCTAGTCTAGGCTATAATATGACATCTCTAGTCTAGGCTATAATATGACGATAACACTGTATGAGATTGACAGAGATACATGTATTCCATGTAGACTATTATATGTCTGTTATTCCATGTAGACTATTATATGTTCTTTATTACATGTAGACTATTATATGTCTGTTATTACATGTAGACTATTATATGTACCTTATTCCATGTAGACTATAATATATTTGTTATTACATGTAGACTATTATATGTCTGTTATTCCATGTAGACTATTATATATCCGTTATTCCATGTAGACTATTATATGGACGTTATTCCATGTAGACTATTATGTATGTTATTACATGTAGACTATTATATGTACATTATTACATGTAGACTATTATATGTACGTTATTCCATGTAGACTATTATATGTACGTTATTCCATGTAGACTATTATATGTACGTTATTCCATGTAGACTATTATATGTACGTTATTCCATGTAGACTATTATATGTTTGTTATTACATGTAGACTATTATATGTTCGTTATTCCATGTAGACTATTATATGTACGTTATTCCACGTAGACTATTATATGTACGTTATTACATATAGACTATTATATGTCCGTTATTACATGTAGACTATTATGTACATTATTACATATAGACTATTATATGTACGTTATTCCATGTAGACTATTATATGTCGGTTATTACATGTAGACTATTATATGTACGTTATTACATGTAGGTTATATTGCTCCACATACATATTATGGCAACAGTTTAAGCATGCCATGGTCTTTGTTTTTGGACTTGGACAAGGCAGCAAGCACTGTTAATCCAATTAATCATGAGTAGAGCAGATGACTACTAGTAGCATGATTACCCCTTTAGGAATTACAGTAGACCCATACTATGTGTGTATTGTGGGCTACTTGGGAGAGGAAAATAGTTTGTTTCCCTTTTCCCTATGAAAATGTATATTCTAGTCTATAACTGTGAACACATATTGAGACCTGACATTTGTGGAGACCAGAGCAAGCCAGAGCAAAAGCAGAGGCAAATCAAAACCTTGTTTTCCACACAAGCAGATACATAACCAAGTCCTAGTCAATCACATAGGCTACCACCATTCGAGTCCGCTAGTTCAGGTAATTCGTTTCAAGATGAGTGACAGGCGCTTGCGCCTCCTCATGATTCTGACCTGTTGCTTACGTCACATCATCCTGACAACCTTGTATGAGTTCAGTCGAATATTGAGATACTATGCCATTCTTTATGTTTGTCACATATGTTAACCTGGTTCTTGTGAACAAATATATTCGTGATATCATATGAGAAGAAACGTACCCAGCTTGCGACAGAAAAGGCCGCCAAAACAGCTCCCATAATATTCCAGTTTCGGCTAAATCTATAGCGCTTTTCTTCCAGTAACGGCACCCGTTACGTTTCTGTCCCTCCAGGTTGAATTGTAAATGTAGATACAATTAGAGTACCAACTTTTGAAAATGGTAAATATTTGAATTAAACGATTTTGTTGTCGTGTCGTACAGGCGAGCCCTACTTCTTCAACTCGCGCAATCGTCTATGCTTTCTTGGTTACTGCAAACAGGGATACTTGGGACGTCCACACCCTAAATCCTAACCTTAACCATTATCCTAACCCTAACCTGAACAACAACCCTTACCTAACCCAAACCTCAACCTTTACTTTAACCGTTATAGATGTCAACTTCAGTGGGGGGACGTCAGAGTATGGACCTCTAAAGGATACCGCATAGCAAGGTGCTTGCTTTCTTGGCGGTGAATTATTTTTTACTATGCGTAACACAGGATGATGTCATTACGTTAACATCAGTACAGTCGATGCAATGTCGATGTTGCCGTGGCTGTGAATTCGAATGTCATTTTACTTTAGAGAGAACCTTGTTGCAATCGGAATCATCCCGTAATGCTGTCTGATATTGGTGTAAAATCAAACGTTTGAATTCCAACCTCAACATACAGTTTAAGCTACAGTTGACATTTTATTTAGTAACCTACACAAACACAAATCTGTCATTAATAAAATGTAAATATGAATGATTTCCTCTGTGGAGGCTAATTGTCAGATGTAATTTACACGATCTTGATTAAATATATTGTAGACCTAATAAAGCTTCCATTCAACATCCCGTGAGAAAACAACAACAACATAAAAAAACATATGTTGTCAATTTTAGGATGACATGTTAGCCTTCATGAACCCGAACCATACATTGGTAACAGTTCATTTGAACTGTACGTCACAACATGGTCATAAACATGACATAACAAATGTCAAAACCTGTCATGACATCTTATGTGACAAGGCTGTGTCATTTTGTAATCGTTATAACAGTAGTAATTACATAAGTTGACCAAACAATACTACTTACCCACTTAAGTAATTTTATGCCAATATTATGACACTGTTATGACGTTAAGTTCATAAAAAGTGTTACTCATAGCTACAGTGCATTCGGAAACTATTCAGACCCCTTGACTTTTTACACATTTTGTTATGTTACAGCCTTATTCTAAAATTGATTAAATAGTTTTTCCCCGTCATCAATCTACATCAAATTCCACATAATGACAAAGCAAAAACAGGTTTTTAGAAATTTTTGCAAATGTATAAATAAAAATGGAAATATCGCAATTTACATAATAACTATTCAGACCCTTTACTCAGTACTTTGTTGTAGCACATTTCACAGCGATTACAGCCACGAGACTTCTTGGGTATGACGCTACAAGCTGGGCACACCTGTATTTGGGGAGTTTCTCCTATTCTTCTCTGAAGATCCTCTCAAGCTCTGTCAGGTTCGACGGGGAGCGTCGCTGCACAGCTATTTCCAGGTCTCTCCAGAGATGTTTGATCTGTTCAAGTCCGGGCTCTGGCTGGGCCATTCAAGAACATTCATAGACTTGTCCCGAAGCCACTCCTGCCACTGTCTTTGCTGTGTGCTTAGGGTCATTGTCCTGTTGGAAGGTGAACCTTCGTCCCAGTCTGAGGTCCTGAGCTCTCTGGATCAGGTTTTCATCAATGATCTCTCTGTACTTTGCTCCATTCATCTTTCCCTCAATCCTGACTAGTCTAGTGTTACAAAACTTCTTCCATTTAAGAATGATGGAGGCCCCTGTGTTCTTGGGGACCTTCAATGCTGTAGAAATGTTTTGGTAGCCTTCCCCAGGTCTGTGCCTCGACACAATCCTGTCTCGGAGCTCTACAGACAGTTCATTCAACCTCATGGCTTGGTTTTGGTTCTGGTTCTACCCCTTTGCAGAATCAACAGTGATGCCTCTGTAATAGGGCCAGACAGCTCAGTCTCCTGGTCAACAGCTCCTGGTCAACACCTTTGACCAGCTGAGCACCACAATCCTTGAAAACCTAAAGAGAGAAGAGTCATTAACAAAACAGATACTTCTCATCCTATTTCTCATCCTACCAAAACGGCCACCTTTACTGAAAGAAAAGTAATGTCGGCAACCATTACATTGGTCCAGTGGCGATTTTAGCATGTACATCTTGATGGGGCAAACTCCCCAAATTGTTTTTAGATGCATGCCAGCAAAGCCACTACACAACTCTAAACAATACATTAATTGCACTAATATTGTGACAAATGGTGCCCACAAACTGCTAGGGCCTACATAAAGCTGTCCCAACAGCAGAGCTTTCTTTTCAGCACCATGGAGTGAGTCCTTACCAAATCAGATCAAATTGTATTTGTCACATACGCATTTTCAGCAGATGTTATTGTGGGTGTAGCGAAATCCTTGTGTTCCTAGCTCCAACAGTGCAGTAGTATCTAACAGTGCAGTAGTATCTAAAAACGATTCACAACAATACACCCAAATCTAAAAGTATAAGAAATTAAGAAATATATAAATATTAGATTGAGCAATGTCGTGGCATGTGTGGCATTGACTAAAATACAGTCTATACATATGAGATGATTAAAGCAGTATGGAAACATTATTTAAACATTATTAAAGTGACTAGTGTTCCATTATTAAAGTAGCCAGTGATTCCAAGTCTAGGTATATAGGGCAGCAGCCTCTAAAGTACAGGGTTGCATAACCAGGTGGAGTCCGCCTAGTGATGGCTATTTAACAGTCTGATGGCCTTAAGATAAAAGCTGTTTTTCAGTCTCTCGGTCTCAGCTTTGATGCACCTGTACTGACCTCGCCTTCTGGATGATAGCGGGGTGAACATGTTTGGCTCGGGTGGTTGATGTCCTTGATGATCTTTTTGGCCTTCCTGTGACATTGGATGCTGTAGGTGTCCTGGAGGGCAGGTAGTTTGTCCGCGGTGATGCGTTGGGCAGACCGCACCACCCTCTGGAAAACCCTGCGGTTGCAGGTGGTGCAGTTGCAGTACCAGGCGGTGATACAGCCCGACAGGATGCTCTCAATTGTGCATCTGTTGTCACGCCTTGACCTTAGAGTTCCTTATTATTTTCTATGTTTGGTTAGGTCAGGGTGTGACTCGGGTGGGAAAGTCTATGTTTTCTATTTCTTTGTTTTTGGCCATGTGTGTGTTTCCCAATCAGAGGCAGCTGTCTATCGTTGTCTCTGATTGGGGATCACATATAAGTTGTCATTTTCTTTTTGGGTTTTGTGGGATCTTGTTTTCTGTATAGTTTCTTAGCCTTACAGAACTGTGCGCTTTCGTTTTTTTTGTATTTGTTTGTTGCAGGTTTAGCACTACTAAGTTTTACGTTCGTTGTGTTGTTTATTGGTTTTTGGTGGAATATTAATAAAGGTAATGTACGCCTACCACGCTGTACCTTGGTCTGGTCATTCTCCAAACAAGGAGCTTAACATTTCTAAAAGTTTTAGGGGCCAAGACAAATTTCTTCAGCCTCCTGAGGTTGAAGAGGCACTGTTTCACCATCTTCACCAAACTGTCTGTGTGGGTGGACCATTTCAGATTGTCAGTGATGTGTAAGCCGAGGAGCTTGAAGCTTCCCACCTTCTCCACTGCGGTCCTGTTGATGTGGATAGGGGTGTGCTCCCTCTGCTGTTTCCTGAAGTCCATGATCAGTTCCTTTGTTTTGTTGACGTTGAGTGAGAGGTTATTTTCCTGCACCACTCTCCCAGGGCCCTGACTTCCTCCCCGTAGGCTGTCTTGTCATTGTAGGCGAGTTTAACTCGGGTCGCAATTGGGGCCTAAATCACCATCTGAAGTGTAACTGCCTAGTTACAGTTAACAGAGCCTTACTTGAGTGGTTAAAGTCACGTGATTCCATGAAAGTGAATATAATGTACACTTCATTTTTGGTTGTAGTTCTTTTTTTAACTGTTTTTAATATGATTTGTTTATGTTTTGTTTTAGAAATGGAATATGCCTATATAAAACAATTTAAATATATTCCAAAGGAACATCAGGAGAAACTTGATTAAAAGTGTTACAATTGTGCCATCTAGAGGGGATATAATATAGTGTTATTGACCAGTTCTAAAATGGAAAAGATTTGATAAATAAACTCATCTTCAAGGTTATGATGTTTTTATTTGATAATTCAGGATTCTCCACTAACGAACAGCGGGAGTTTCATTTGATTATAATTTGTGCCACATATTACATCCATACATTTTTTGTAATTTATTTTGTTGTTCTAAGAAAGTAAGCTCAAAGAACAAGTGTAGCTCAAGGTCATGAAACTGCAGAATGCGGTGGTAGCCATGCTGGTTAAGTGTGCCTGATTCATGCAATCTCCGCTGAACAGTTGATGTTGAGATGTGTCTGTTACTTGAACTCCGTGAAGCATTTATTTGTGATGCAATTTCTGAGGTGCAGATAACTCTAATGAACTTATCCTCTGCAGCAGAGGTAACTCTAGGTCTTCCTTTCCTTTGGCAGTCCCCACGAGAGCCAGTTTCATCATAGTGCTTGATGGTTTTTGCGACAGCACTTGAAGAAACTTTCAAAGTTCTTGACATTTTCTGGATTGACTAACCTTCATGTCTTTTAAAGTAATGATGGACTGTCATTTCTCTTTGCTTATTTGAGCTGTTCTTGCAAATGTGTGAACTTCGTCTTTGTAACGAGTGCGCTGAGAGTCGGGAAGCAAGTACAGGGAGTGAGTGTTTTAATGAATAAACAAAACAATACAATAAACACGAAACACAAACAACGCACGGACATAGAACAGAGTCCAAGTGGAGTGACAGATATAGGGAAGATAATCAAGGATATGATGGTGTCCAGGTGAGTGTCATGAGGCACTGGTGCTCTTGACGATGGTGACAGGTGTGCGGGATAATCAGCAGCCTGATGACCTAGGGGCCGGAGAGGGAGTATATGTGACAGTCATTTACCAAATAGGGCTATCTTCTGTATACCACCCCTATTTTATCGCAACGCAACTGATTGGCTCAAACACATTAAGAAGGAAAGAAATTCCACAAATAACTTTTAACAAAGCACACCTGTTAATTGAAATGCATTCCAGGTGACTACCTCATGAACCTGGTTGAGAGAATGCCAAGAGCATGTAAAGCTGTCATCAAGGCAAATGGTGGCTACTTTGAAGAATCTCAAATATATTTTGGTTTGTTTAACACTTTTTTGGTTGTTATTTCATAGTTTTGATGTATTCTCTATTATTCTACAATTATTCTACAATGTAGAAAATAGTAAAAAATAAAGAAAAACCTTTGAATGAGCAGTTGTGTCCAAACTTTTGACTGTTACTGTATATATAATTCAAAGGCAATGATTGATACATTTACAAAAATGTACCTTAGATAATTTATTTGAGAAAATGCATTAAAAGTCCATAGAGGACATATATTAATTTAAAACATGGTTTCCTCATTATGTTGAGATCATGACTGATTTATCTCATGATCACTACATAACAAAAGGTGTTTTGTTGAGATCACAAGATAAAACTGGTGATCACAACATAACATCTCTTTCCAAAATCATGGGTATTAATATGGAGTTGGCCCCCCCTTTGCTGCTATAACAGCCTCCAATCTTCAGGCCAGTCAACTTCTTCCACACCGATCTCGACCAACTATTTCTGTATGGACGGGGGCATTGTCATGCTGAATCACGAAAGGGCCTTCCCCAAACTGTTGCCACAAAGTTGGAAGCACAGAATCATCTAGAATGTAATTGTATGCTGTAGCGTTAAGATTTCTCTTCACTGAAACTAAGGGGCATAGCACGAACCATGAAAAACAGCTCCAGGCCATTATTCCTCCTCCACCAACCTTTAAAGTTGGCACTAAGCATTGGGGCAGGTAGCGTTCTTCTGGTATCCATCGGGCTGCCAGATGGTGAAGCGTGACTCATCACTCCAGAGAATGTGTTTCTAGAGCTCCAGTGTCCAATGTCGGTGAGCTTTACACCACTACAGCCGACGCTTGACATTGCGCATGGTGATCTCACGCTTGTGTGCGGCTGCTCGGCCATGGAAACCCATTCCATGAAGCTCCCGACAAACAGTTATTGTGCTGATGTTGCTTCCAGAGGCAGTTTGGAACTCTGTAGGGAATGTTACAACCGAGGATACATGCTTCAGCACTAGGCGGTCCTGTTCAGTGAGCTTGCGGTGGCTGAGTTGCTGTTGCTCCTAGACATTTCCACTTCACAATAACAGCACTTACAGTTGACCGGGGAAGCTAATTTGAAAGGGTGTCCACATACTTCTGTATATATAGTTGGCAATCCTGAACGATAATTCTTCACGTTTTACTGGTGAAACTGCATCGGCATGCCAATCATTTGATTGATCTCAATCAGTTTCATGGGAATATGCAGTTAGATCTTAAATTACTGCTTTGTGAGCGAATTAGAGCAGATGGTGTTAACAAACTCTTAGTCTTCTTGTATTTTTGTTTAATGAAAGACCATACGCTCTGCTGAGTTTTGGCGCATGAGAAGAATATTGAGACTATTCAGCTTCGGCTAACTGCTAACCATCCTAAAATCTCGTTAGAAATTAGGAGGTGTTTTTTGGTGTAACAGTAATGTTATAGGCCCTACTATCCTATACTATTATATTTGGTACTCTTATGTAAAATACTAATGAATCATTATGTGATCTTGCAAGCATTGAATCAAGCATTGACTCAGCTTCGATCTACTCTTCCACTGGCAATAACAATAATAAGTGATGAGGAGGACTATTAGGCATAGGCAACAGATCTTGATTAGTGTTATTTTAAACGATGGGAGCCCTTCGTGGTACTGAAATGACAGCGCCAGGATCACGCAATGATATTAAAGAAGATGAACCAACTTGTGGTGCTGAAGGACCGCTGAATGATAGCTCTGCCATTTGGCCAGTTCAGAAACAAACAATAGTATACAACTATGTGGTATACCAATTTGCAGGCTATAGCCTCAGCATTTTTGATTGTTGCATTGCTGATGCCATTTCCCGTCACAACTTGCAGACTTGTTTACGTGTTTCTGTGCGTTTTGTTGCCAACCTTACTTTGCTACCTGACAACTTTACGGTTTTTACTTTTTAATTACTGTTTATATTTCTGTTTTTTCCATTCAACTTTTTCACTCCAGACTCTTTATCTGGATGTGGTTCGTCAAGACCTCCAACAGCCGAAGCTAAGTAGTAACATTAACATGATGCCTTCTAATTGCAGTCACTGTACTCATAATATACAGGAGAACGATCGCCTTATGGTGAAGATAGCTGTGTTGCAAGCCCAGCTTCAGACGCAATCGTTAGGCAAGGGTAATTTCAGTGTAGGAAAGGATGAAACAGCGTCTGTGCCACCAGTAAGTACAGATAGTAACGTTAGTATAAATCCCCTCGCACGGTCCCCGCAGCCGGACAACGTTCTCATGGTTTCTGGAGGAAAATGCTGTAGGAATGCTCAACCGGTGTCGCTCATTCAGCCGACAGAAACTTTCAACCGTTTTTTCCCATTAAGCAGTGAGTCGGACTCCAAGGCCAAGCCTTTTCTTGTCTCTACTCCTCCCGTTACGGGGTCTGAGACACCGAAGCTTCCCACCATTAGCTCTGACAAATTGAAAACCCTAGTCATTGGCGACTCCATTACCCGCAGTATTAGACTTAAAACGAATCATCCAGCGATACACTGTTTACCAGGGGGCAGGGCTACCGACGTTAAGGCTAATCTGAAGATGGTACTGGCTAAAGCTAAAACTGGCGAGTGTATAGAGATATTGTTATCCACGTCGGCACCAACGATGTTAGGATTGAACAGTCAGAGGTCACCAAGTGCAACATAGCTTCAGCGTGTAAATCAGCTGGAAAGATGTGTCAGCATCGAGTAATTGTCTCTGGCCCCCTCCCAGTTAGGGGGAGTGATGAGCTCTACAGCAGTCTCACACCTCAATCGCTGGTTGAAAACTGTTTTCTGCCCCTCCCAAAAGATAGAATTTGTAGATAATTGGCCCTCTTTCTGGGACTCACCCACAAACAGGACCAAGCCTGGCCTGCTGAGGAGTGATGGACTCCATCCTAGCTGGAGGGGTGCTCTCATCTTATCTATCAACATAGACAGGGCACTAACTCCTCTAGCTCCACAATGAAATAGGGTGCAGGCCAGGGGGCAAGCTGTTAGCCAGCCTGCCAGCTTAGTGGAGTCTGCCACTAGCACAGTCGGTGTAGTCAGTAGTCAGTGTCTGTGCCTCGACCTGGGTTGGGCAAAACTAAACATGGCGGTGTTCGCCTTAGCAATCTCACTAGGATAAAGACCTCCTCTATTCCTGTCATTGTTGAAAGAGTTTGTGATACCTCACATCTCAAAATAGGGCTACTTAATGTTAGATCCCTTACTTCAAAGGCATTTATAGACAATGAACTAATCACTGATCATAATCTTGATGTGACTGAAACATGGATTAAGCCTGATAAATTTACTGTGTTAAATGAGGCCTCACCTCCTGGTTACACTAGTGACCATATCCCCGGGCATTCCCGCAAAGGCGGAGGTGTTGCTAACAGTTACGATAGCAAATTTCAATTTACAAAAAAAATGACGTTTTCGTCTTTTGAGCTTCTAGTCATGAAATCTATGCAGCCTACTCAATCACTTTTTATAGCTAATGTTTACAGGCCTCCTGGTGTAACGGCATTCTTCCTCCTCTTCCGAGGAGGAGTAGCGAGAAGGATCGGAGGACCAACTAATGACACCTGCCTCTGATTGAGAACCATACTAGGCTGAACTCAAAACCCCAACATAGAAAAACACACATAGACAGCCCACCCCAGCTCACGCCCTGACCATACTAAATAAAGACAAAACAAAGGAAATAAAGGTCAGAACGTGACAGTACCCCCCCCCCCCAAAGGTGCAGACTCCGGCCACAAAACCTGAACCTATTGGAGAGGGTCTGGGTGGGCGTCTGTCCGCGTTGGCGGCTCTGGTGCGGAACGTGGACCCCACTTCACCACAGTTTTTCTCCGCCTCATTGTCCGCCTCCGTGGCCTCTTAAACACGGCGACCCTCGCCGCCGACCTCGGACTGGGGACCCTAGAAATGGGTCCCGAATGGATGGGAGACTCCGGCAGTGCCGGACAGGCGGGAGACTCCGGCAGCGCCAGACAGGCGGGAGACTCCGGCAGCGCCGGACAGGCGGGAGACTCCTGCAGCGCCGGACAGGCGGGAGACTCCGGCAGCGCCGGACAGACGGGAGACTACGCTAGCTCCGGAGTGAAGGACGGCTCTGGCAGCTCCTGTCTGGCTGACGGCTCTGGCAGCTCCTGGCTGGCTGACGGCTCTGGAAGCTCCTGGCTGGCTGACGGCTCTGGCAGCTCCTGGCTGGCTGATGGCTCTGGAAGCTCCTGGCTGGCTGACGGCTCTGGCAGCTCCTGGCTGGCTGACGGCTCTGGAAGCTCCTGGCTGGCTGACGGCTCTGGCAGCTCCTGGCTGGCTGACGGCTCTGGCAGCTCCTGGCTGACTGATGGCTCTGGCAGCTCCTGGCTGGCTGACGGCTCTGGCAGCTCCTGGCTGACTGGCGGCTCTGGCAGCTCCTGGCTGGCTGACGGCTCAGGACAGACGGGAGACTCTGGCGGCTCAGGAAAGACGGGAGACTCTGGCGGCTCAGGACAGACGGGAGACTCTGGCGGCTCAGGACAGACGGGAGACTGGCGGCTCAGGACAGACGGGAGACTCTGACAGCGCTGGGCAGGAGGAAGGCTCTGGCAGCGCTGGACAGGCGGGAGCACCTGTAGGGAGAAGACGGAGAGACAGCCTGGTGCGGGGGGATGCCACCAGAGGGCTGGTGCATGGAGGTGGCACCGGATAGACCGGGCCGTGCAGGCGCACTGGAGACCAGATGCGTAGAGCCGGCGTCATGGCACCTGGCTCGATACCCACTCTAGCCCGGCCGATACGAGGAGCTGGAATGTACCGCACCGGGCTATGCACACGCACCGTGGACACTGTGCGCTCCACCGCATAACACAGTGCCTGCCCGGTCCCTCTCGCTCTCCGGTAAGCACTGGAAGTTGGCGCAGGTCCCCTACCTGAACTCGCCACACTCCCCGTGTGCCCCCCCAAGACATTTTTGGGGCTGCCTCTCGGGCTTCCAGCCACACTGCCGTGCTGCCTCCTCATACCGGCGCCTCTCTGCTATCGCTGCCTCCAGCTCTGCTTTGGGATGGCGATATTCCCCTGGCTGAGTCCAGGGTCCTTTGCCGTCCAGAATCCCCTCCCAAGTCCAACTCTCCAGGTATCGCTGCCTCTCCTGCTGCTGCTGCCTGTTACCACGCTGCTTGGTCCTTGGTTGGTGGGTGTTTCTGTAACGGCATTCTTCCTCCTCTTCTGAGGAGGAGTAGCGAGAAGGATCGGAGGACCAATGCGCCGCGTCGTAAGTGTCCATAACATTTATTTTAAGACATTAACTGAACACTATGAAATACAAAACAATAAACGTGAACATGAACGAAAACCGAAACAGTACCGTGTGGCAACAAACACTAACACAGAAACAAACACCCACAACTCAAAAGTGAAACCCAGGCTACCTAAGTATGGTTCTCAATCAGAGACAACTAACGACACCTGCCTCTGATTGAGAACCATACCAGGCTGAACTCAAAACCCCAACATAGAAAAACACACATAGACTGCCCACCCCAACTCACGCCCTGACCATACTAAATAAAGACAAAACAAAGGAAATAAAGGTCAGAACGTGACACCTGGGCCATATACAGCGTTCCTCATTGAGTTCCCTGAATTCCTATCGGACCTTGTAGTCAAAGAAGATAATATAAAAAATTTTGGTGACTTTAATATTCACAAGGAAAAGTCCACAGACCCACTCCAAAAGGCTTTCGGAGCCATCATCGACTCAGTGGGTTTTGTCCAACATGTCTCTGGATCTACTCACTGTCATAGTCATACTGGATCTAAATGTTTTTCCTCATAATCCTGGACTATCGGACCACCATTTTATTACGTTTGCAATTACAACAAATAATCTGCTCAGACCCCAACCAAGGAGCATCAAAAGTCATGCTATAAATTCACAGACAACACAAAGATTCCTTGATGCCCTTCCAGACTCCCTCTGCTTACCCAAGGACGTCAGAGGACAAAAATCAGGTAACCACCTAACTGAGGAACTAAATTTAACCTTGCGCAATACCCTAGATGCAGTTGCACCCCTAAAAACTAAAAACATTTCTCATAAGAATCTACCTCCCTGGAATACAGAAAATACCTGAGCTCTGAAGCAAGCTTCCAGAAAATTGGAACGAAAATGGCTCCACAACAAACTGGAAGTCTTCCGACTAGCTTGGAAAGACAGTACCGTGCAGTATCGAAGAGCCCTTACTGCTGCCCCATCATCCTATTTTTCCAACTTAATTGAGGAAAATAAGAACAATCCAAAATGTATTTTTGATACTGTCGCAAAGCTAACTAAAAAGCAGCATTCCCCAAGTGAGGATGGCTTTCACTTCAGCAGTAATAAATTCATGAATTTCTTTGAGGAAAAGATCATGAATATTAGAAAGCAAATTACAGACTCCTCTTTAAATCTGCGTATTCCTTCAAAGCTCAGTTGTCCTGAGTCTGCACAACTCTGCCAGAACCTAGGATCAAGAGAGAAACTCAAGTGTTTTAGTACTATATCTCTTGACACAATGATGAAAATAATCATGGCCTCTAAACCTTCAAGCTGCATACTGGACCCTATTCCAACTAAACTACTGAAAGAGCTGCTTCCTGTGTTTGGCCCTCCTATGTTGAACATAATAAATGGCTCACTATCCACCGGATGTGTACCAAACTCACTAAAAATGGCAGTAATAAAGCCTCTCTTGAAAAAGCCAAACCTTGACCCAGAAAATATAAAAAACTATCGGCCTATATCGAATCTTCCATTCCTCTCAAATATTTTAGAAAAGGCTGTGCCAGCAACTCACTGCCTTCCTGAAGACAAACAATGTATATGAAATGCTTCAGTCTGGTTTTAGACCCCATCATAGCACTGAGACTGGCATCAGCCTGAGGCTCTGCATCTGTCCATCTGCATCTGCTCCTAGACCTTAGTGCTGCTTTTGATACCATCGATCACCACATTCTTTTGGAGAGATTGGAAACCCAAATTGGTCTACACGGACAAGTTCTGGCCTCGTTTAGATCTCATCTGTCAGAAAGATATCAGTTTGTCTCTGTGAATGGTTTGTCCTCTGACAAATCAACTGTAAATTTCGGTGTTCCTCAAGGTTCCGTTTAAGGACCACTATTGTTTTCACTATATATTTTACCTCTTGGGGATGTCATTCGAAAACATAATGTTAACTTTCAATGCTATACGGATGACACACAGCTGTACATTTCAATGAAACATGGTGAAGCCCCAAAAATGGCCTCGCAAGAAGCGTGTGTTTCAGACATAAGGAAGTGGATGGCTGCAAACGTTCTACTTTTAAACTCGGACAAAACAGAGATGCTTGTTCTAGGTCCCAAGAAACAAAGAGATCTTCTGTTGAATCTGACAATTCATCTTAATGGTTGTACAGTCTTCTCAAATAAAACTGTGAAGGACCTCGGCATTACTCTGGACCCTGATCTCTCTTTTGACGAACATATCAAGACTGTTTCAAGGACAGCTTTTCTCCATCTACGTAACATTGCAAAAATCAGAAACTTTCTGTCCAAAACGTATTAATTAATTAATCCATGCTTTTGTTACTTCTAGATTAGACTACTGCAATGCTCTACTTTCTGGCTACCCGGATAAAGCACTAAATAAACTTCAGTTAGTGCTAAATACAGCTGCTAGAATCCTGACTAGAACCAAAAAATTTGATCATATTACTCCAGTGCTAGCCTCCCTACAATGGCTTCCTGTCAAGGCAAGAGCTGATTTCAAGGTTTTACTGCTAACCTACAAAGCATTACATGGGCT
This sequence comes from Oncorhynchus tshawytscha, assembly GCF_018296145.1. Taxonomy (NCBI): domain Eukaryota; kingdom Metazoa; phylum Chordata; class Actinopteri; order Salmoniformes; family Salmonidae; genus Oncorhynchus; species Oncorhynchus tshawytscha. Next base: position 51,500,802 of record NC_056430.1, read on the forward strand.
TGCTCCTACCTGTCTCTCTGATTTGGTCCTGCCGTACATACCTACACGTACGCTACGGTCACAAGACACAGGCCTCCTAATTGTCCCTAGAAGCAAACAGCTGGAGGCAGGGCTTTCTGCTATAGAGCTCCATTTTTATGGAATGGTCTGCCTACCCATGTGAGAGACGCAAACTCGGTCTCAACCTTTAAGTCTTTACTGAAGACTCGTCTCTTCAGTGGGTCATATGATTGAGTGTAGTCTGGCCCAGGAGTGTGAAGGTGAACAGAAAGGATCTGGAGCAATGAACAGCCCTTGCTGTCTCTGCCTGGCCGGTTCCCCTCTTTCCACTGGGATTCTCTGCCTCTAATCCTATTACAGGGGCTGAGTCACTGGCTTACTGGTGCTCTTTCTTACCGTCCCTAGGAGGGGTAGGTCACCTGAGCTGAGTCACTGATGTGATCTTCCTGTCTGGGTTGGCGCCCCCCCTTGGGTTGTGCCGTGGCGGAGATCTTTGTGGGCTATACTTGGCCTTGTCTCAGGATAGTAAGTTGGTGGTTGAAGATATCCCTCTAGTGGTGTGGGGGCTGTGCTTTGGCAAAGTGGGTGGGGTTATATCTTTCCTGTTTGGCCCTGTCCGGGGGTATCATCGGATGGGGCCACAGTGTCTCTTGACCCCTCCTGTCTCAGCCTCCAGTATTTATGCTGCAGCAGTTTATGTGTCGGGGGGCTAGGAACAGATTTTTATATCTGGAGTACTTCTCCTGTCTCATCCGGTGTCCTGTGTGAATTTAAGTATGCTCTCTCTAATTCTCTCTTTCTCTCTCTCGGAGGACCTGAACCCTAGGACCATGCCTCAGGACTACCTGGTATGATGACTCCTTGCTGTCCCCAGTCCACTTGGCCGTGCTGCTGCTCCAGTTTCAACTGTTCTGCCTGCGGCAATGGAATCCTGACCTGTTCACCGGACGTGCTATGTGTCCCAGACCTACTATTTGACCATGCTGGTCATTTATGAACATTTGAACATCTTGGCCATGTTCTGTTATAATCTCCACTCGGCAAAGCCAGAAGAGGCCACCCCTCATAGCCTGGTTCCTCTCTAGGTTTCTTCCTAGGTTTTGGCCTTTCTTGGGAATTTTTCCTATCCAACGTGCTTCAACACCTGCATTGCTTGCTGTTTGGGGTTTTAGGCTGGGTTTCCGTACAGCACTTTGAGATATCAGCTTATGTACGAAGGGCTATATAAATAAATTTGATTTGATTAATGCAAATACAAATACATATAGCTTAATATAATTGCACTGTTTGGGAGGAGAGCTTAAGTTGCGAGTAGGCATATCATTGCATTTTGAAGCTTGCACTACCATGTATCATAAATACACGTTGATTTGATTGGCTTGAACACATGGTTACAATATACCCTATAACAGAATCAAATAAAAAAAAGAGAGGTAAGCTACTAATTCATAGAATGCATTTGCATCGATTAAACGTGCTATCAAATCAATTGACAAAGTCGTGAACATAAATCATTACTACATAGAATTGCAGGATTTTCTTTTTTAAACAGTCATAAAATCAAGCTTTTGGTGTGGTGTATTCACGCATCTCAATAAACTATAACCTAAATGCATTATTACCTTCAACTTGATCCAATTCATGATTCCAATTTCCCGCTCCTGACGTCAAGAACAGGCCCTGCGTCTCAACCAATAGACATTATGGGCTAAATGTCCCAAGCAGGCCTATAGCAACTTCCAGAGAGGGTCAGGCTCCTTGGGCTTTGCAGTGACCACTCTGGTTTGGGTGTATTCGACAGAACGGTGTGGCCCTAAGCCAAGTGGTCACATATCGTTCTAGGTTCCACTGCGCAAGAGGGGGTCCGTGGAGTTTTAGGAACATCAAGGCAGACACACAGTGAAGTTGGATTTTTTTGATTGGCAAAAAGTGGTCAAGCCTCCAATTGGCCTTCACAGTGCACACACATAGAGAACATGGTTTGTCATTCTATCGTTTTTTGTGGAATTTTTGTGGAAATTAAATAGAATTATTTTGAATTTATCAGAAAAATGAAATAGTTTTACCAGCTCCGTTTATTCTCAAAGTGTAAAAGGTGAGGGAGCGTCGCTCCCTAGCGCTCTGGCAGCACTACCACCCTCTAGCTAGCACACAATGCTAGCTAGCTCAACTTGGCTAGCTTGGTGTGCAGTGGTAGGCTACTAGCAAGCTCCATTATGGCCAAATCGATCACGAAATTATACTGTAGGCCTACTGAACAGCACTGCCTTGTGTGAAAAGAGAGAGCCTAGCTATATTCAAATCAAATCAAATTGTATTTGTCACATGCGCCGAATACAACAGGTTTAGACTTTACAGTGAAATCCTTTCCCAACAATGCAGAGTTCAAAAGTAAGACAAATTTGCTAAATAAAAAAGGAAATAGTAACACAATAAAACAACAATAACGAGGCGATATACAAGCAGTACCAGTACCGAGTCAATGTGCAGGGGTCCGAGGTAGTTGAGGTAACTGAGGTAATATGTACATGCAGGTAGGAGTAAAAGAGACTAGGCAATCAGGATAGATAAGCAGTGTATGTGAAAGAGTGTGAAAGTGTGTCTGTGTGTGTCACGGCTTTCTTCTGTTGAAGGAGAGGCGGACCAAAACGCAGCGTGGTTATTGTGACACATCTTTAATGAAGATGATAAATGAACAATATACAAAACAAGAAATGTGAAAACCCTAAACAGCCCTATCTGGTGTAACAAACACAAAGACAGGAACAATCACCCACAAACCCCAACATCAAACAGGCTACCTAAATATGGTTCCCAATCAGAGACAATGACTAACACCTGCCTCTGATTGAGAACCATATCAGGCCAAACACAGAAACAGACAAACTAGACACACAACATAGAATGCCCACTCAGATCACACCCTGACCAAACAAAACATAGAAACATACAAAGCAAACTATGGTCAGGGTGTGACAGTGTGTTTGTGGCATCAAAATGCATGTGTGTGTGTGTTTTGTGTGAGCGTATGTATTGTGTGTGCGTATTGGAGTGTCAGTGTAGTATTTGTGAGTGTGTGGGTGTGTGGGAGTCCAGTGCGTGTGCATAGAGCCAGTGCAAGAGAGTCAGTACAAAAAAAGGGGTTAGTGCAAATAATCTGGGTAGCCATTTGATTAACTGTTAAAAGAAGTCTTATGACTTGGGGGTAGAAGCTGTTTAGGAGCCTTTTTGGTCCCAGACTTGGCGCTCCAGTACCACTTCCCGTGCGGTAGCAGAGAGTCTTTGACAATTTTTTGGGCCTTCTTCTGACACCACCTGGTATAGAGGTCCTGGATATATGCACTACCCTCTGGGCTGTATGCACTACCCTCTGTAGCGCCTTATCGTCGGATGCCAAGCAGTTGCCATACCAAGGAGTGATATGCTCTCAATGGTGCAGCTGTAGAACTTTTAAGAATCTTAGGGCCCATGCTGAATCTTTTCATCCTCCTGAGGGTGAAGAGGCATTGTTGTGCCCTCTTCACAACTAGGTTGGTTTTGTTTGGACCACGATAGGCTCTTAGTGATGTGGACACTGAGGAACTTGAAGTTCTCAAACCACTCCAGTGCAACCCTGTCGATGTAGTCCACGATAAACTCCTTTGTCTTGCTGACGTTGAGGGAGAGGTTTTTGTCCTGGCACCAGACTACCAGGTCTCTGACCTCCTCCCTATAGGCTATCTCATTGTCATAGATGATCAGGCCTACCACCGTCGTATTGTCGTCAAATTGAATTATGGTGTTGGAATCGTGCGTGGCCACGCAGGCGTGGGTGTACAGTGAGTACAGGAGGGGACTAAGCACGCACCCCTGAGGGGCCCCCGTGTTGATGGTCAGCATGGCAGATGTGTTGTTGCCTACCCTCACTACCTGGGGATGGCCTGTCAGGAAGCCAAGGTTTGTTGCATCACAGACATTCCTCTTCTGTTGGCATGGCTGGACAGCACCCTGCATAGACACCACCTGTCGGAGTCTGACCGTAGCTCCCCTTCGTTACTTGCTGGTCTCGCATTTTTTGTTCTCGCCATCTCAACTCCTCTTCAGTGTATTCTGGCTCAAATTAATAAGGGTGTATACTCCTATGTTAGTATGTAAAAGAACATCAAAAACTGTTTTGTCGTCCAGCTGTTCTTGGAAAGAGGAATCTTCAGAAGTAGCCATTGTAATTATTTAGCTAGCTATCTCAGATAAACAGTGCATTGTAACATAGCTCCTGTGAACCTGTAGAAACTAGTACTGCTACCGCCCCCCATTTTGGAAAGCCTGCCTTCGAGGGGGGGAACACAATTGGACAAGGAAGTAGGGCTCCCATCTGGCTGTAGTCTTTACAAAGCAAATGGAAAATGAGTCTACCTAGGTATTTTACAATGCTATGGCAGAAAGGAACATAATTGAGACAAGTCCAATGGCTCTATTGAACAAAGACAACCATATCTACTTGCTGCTAGTGAGATTGTGCAATCGGTGAAACACAAAGGCCACAATAATTGTTACAAAACATGACTTTATTTATTTCATATTTTTCAAATAAAAAACATGTTGTATTGTATCAATGTTCTGTCATTATTAATTAAAACATATATATAATTTGCATTATAAAGCAAAACAGTTACAGTGAAATAGATCTGTTTTTGCATAGATATATACTGTAGACATTTATAAAGCTATCTAACTCATATGGTGTGCTTGTCTGTATTATAGTAAGTTTTATTTACGATAGTATACGACTCTCCACTGAACAGCAGGTTATATACAGTCACTAGTAAAAGTGTACACACCCCTTATAAGGGCACAGGGTGAGACCCAGATGCAGACACGGGAGGCAGATTGTTTGAGTCTCTGATATTTATTATAATCCAAGGGGCAGGCAAGAAAACAGTTGTGAACAGGCAAAAGATCATAAACAAGGTCAGAGTCCAGGAGGTACAGAGTGGCAGGCAGGCTCAAGGTCAGGGCAGGCAGTATGGTCAGGCAGGTGAGTTCTGAGTCAAGGCAGGCAAGGGTCAAAACCAGGAGGACTAGCAAAAGAGAGATAAGAACACCATGCTGGTTGACTTGACAAGTCAGAATGATGTTTTTCTGGGGCTGTTGCTGGGCAGATCTCCTCTACAGACTTTCAACTCCCTCCAAAGATTTTCTATGGGGTTGATATCTGGAGACTGGCTAGGCCACTCCAGGACCTTGAAATGCTTCTTACGAAGCCACTCCTTCATTGCCCGGGCTGTGTGTTTGGGATCATTGTCATGCTGAAAGACCCAGCCAAGTTTCATCTTCAATGCCCTTGCTGATGGAAGGAGGTTTTCACTCAAAATCTCACGATACATGGCCCCATTCATTCTTTCCTTTACACGGATCAGTCGTCCTGGTCCCTTTGCAGAAAAACAGCCCCAAAGCATGATGTTTCCACCCCCATGCTTCACAGTAGCTATGGTGTTCTTTGGATGCAACTCAGCATTCTTTGTCCTCCAAACACGACAAGTTGAGTTTTTACCAAAAAGTTATATTTTGGTTTCATCTGACAATATGACATATTCCCAATCTTCAACCGGATCATCCAAATGCTCTCTAGCAAACTTCAGACGGGACTGGACATGTACTGGCTTAAGCAGGGGGACACGTCTGGCACTGCATGATCTGAGTCCCTGGCGGCGTAGTGTATTACAGATCAAGGGAGATTATAGGTGGTCTTGTATGTCTTCCATTTCCTAATAATTGCTCCCACAGTTGATTTCTTCAAACCAAGCTGCTTATCTATTGCAGATTCAGTCTTCCCAGCCTGGTGCAGGTCTACAATTTTGTTTCTGGTGTCCTTTGACAGCTCTTTGGTCTTGGCCATAGTGGAGTTTGGAGTGTGACTGTTTGAGGTTGTGGACAGGTTTCTTTTATACTGATAACAAGTTCAAACAGGTGTCATTCATACAGGTAACGAGTGGAGGACAGACGAGCCTCTTAAAGAAGAAGTTACAGGTCTGTGAGAGCCAGAAATTTTGCTTGTTTGTAGGTGACCAAATACTTATTTTCCACCATAATTTGCAAAAATCCTACAATGTGATTTTCTGGATTTTTTTCCCTAATTTTGTCTGTCATAGTTGAAGTGTACCTATGATGAAAATTACAGGCCTCTCTCATCTTTTTAAGTGGGAGAACTTGCACAATTAGTGGCTGACTAAATACTTTTTTGCCCCACTGTACGTCTGAGTGCCGTCTCAGATTATTGCATGGTATGCTTTTTTCGTAAAGTTTTAAAAAAATCTGACACAGTGGTTGCATTAAGAACCAGTGTATCTTTAATTATATCTAGAACATGTATCTTTCGTCAAAGTTTATGATGAGTATTTCTGTTATCTGACGTAGCTCTCTGTAATTTACCGGATATTTTGGAGGCATTTCTGAACATGGCTCCAATGTAAACCGAGATTTACATGAATGTATTGTGTAACATGATCTCATATGAGTGTCATCTGATGAAGATTATCAAAGGTTAGTGGTTAATTTTATCTCTAATTCTGCTTTTGTGACTATCTTTGGCTGGGAAAAATGTCTGTGTGTTTTTTGGGATTTGATGGTGATCTAACATAAATATATGTTGTGTTTTCACTGTAAAACATTTTTAAAATCGGACACGATGGGTAGATTAACAAGATGTTTATCTTTAATTTGCTCTATTGGACTTGTTAATGTGTGAAAGTTAAAATATTTCAAAAAAATATTTTTGAATTTCCCACACTGCCTTTTCAGAGGAATGTTAGGGGGATGGTTCCGTTAGCGGAACCTGAGTCCTAGACTCATCTAATATAGATGAAAACTCTCTTAGTAGATAGTGTGGTCTACAGGTACTCTACCTCAGGCGATCAATACCTCAAAACTTCTTGATGGGGGTGGTATTGTGGGTGACCCGGCCTATAGAGCGCCTGTCCAGTGCTCCAATGTCCATGGGAATGGAGAGGGGCTGAGTGCGGATGCCCAGCTCGAACGTCAGTGTAGCTTCCATAAAGCTCTCCTCGGCCCTAGTCAATGAGTACCCAGAGAGATTTCGACTGATTCTCCCACAGCAAGATGGCATGAAAAGGGGTGCGAGTAAGGGGAGAGGAAAAGTTATCCGTATGGCCCACCAGAGTACTCGCTTCTACCGGTGAGCCTGGTTTTTTAGTGGACAGGTGGCCACGAAATGAACAGTAGTCCCGCCATACAGGCAACTCTTCGTGTGAAGCCTGTATATCCGTTTGGCTGGGGACAGCCTTGCTCTGCCTATTTGCATCAACTCGGGAAGAGGTGAATTGGCAGACTTTGGAGACTCTCGGGGGAACTCAGGTAGCCTCGGTTTCTCTCAGCAATGTGGCTATCAGAGACTTCCGGGATGTCTCGGTGGCGAGGTGGAAGCCTTGGGCGGGTGACTGAAATCGAACCTCCTCTCCTTCCTATGCTCCCGTAGTCAGCCATCGATCCGAATGGTCAAGGCAATGAGCGAGTCGAGATGCATCGGTAGTTCTCGGGCTGCAAGCTCGTCCTTTACTTCCGCCGATACTCCATGCAGGAACATGTCGAAAAGTGCTTCTGGGTTCCAGGCACTCTCAGCTACTAACTTACGGAAATCCACTGTAAAGTCTGCCAAACTGCGGGAGTCTTGCCGAAGCTGAAGTAACTTCTGGGCAGCCTATCTCCTGGACAATGGAGTATCGAAAACGTTCTTCACCTCCGCCACGAACTCCTACAGACTGAAGCATATGGCCAAATGTTGTTCACATACTGCCATAGCCCAGGCAAGAGCCCTCCTGGACATCAGCATGATGAGGTATGCAATCTTAGAGCGGTCTGAGGGGAAGGAGGAGGGTTGCAGCTCGATGATGAGGTAACACTGAGTGAGAAACGTCCGACAGGTACCCGACTCTCCATCGAAGCGTTCTGGGGGAGGTAAGTGGGGTTCCCGGGAAATTGGGGTGGCCAGGGAGGCTGTGAAGTTACCTTTGTGGTAGGCCTAACAGACAACCCATGGAATTGCTCCAGCAATTCGTTCAACGCTCAGTCATGGCATTCAGCCAAGGTCTGCAACCCTTCCATAAGACCACGAAGCAACTCCTTGTGCTTTCCAATGGTGGCTCATTGGGAGGAGATGGCATTGTGGAGCTGGTCCATGTCTGCTGGGTCAGTCATGGCCAGTTCATACTATCACATTTCAAGAGAAACCCAGATGCAGACAGTGTCGATGTAACAAAGGATTATTACTTGAACAGAGGGCTGGCAAAACGACAGGTCAACGGCAGGCAGAGGCCAGTAACCAGGGTGTGAAAGTTATGGGTATGCTTGTCATCAGCAGGAACTGGGGAGTTTGTCAGGATCAAAATAAACATGACAGGAGCAAATCCCAGGAAATTAGTTAAAAGTAAAACACTTTCTAGAATTCGATGATGATTCGTTTCAGCGCGCCGTCATGCTTTTGTCCCTCACAGAAACCAAAGATAAAAAGAGAAGACAAGATGAGTTTGGTCTGTTTATAGTATGCATGCTGAAGGGGTGTGTCATCTACCATCATTCACATCCCGCCATTCACTTCCTGAAGTTCTCAAAAAATGGGTCAACACTTACTCACCTCATTTTGTTATAGCATCTTTAGTCCGACAGACGATTACGTGAAACCCAGAATGCATTGTATGCCAACAAACATGGCTCCACACATAGCTGGAATTAGCTTAGCTCGTCATAATCAGTACAACCTTCAAAAAAGTATTTTACACACATAATATCGGAATGCATGATTTAAAATCGGTACTTGAAAAACATGTGAATAAACAGTAAATATATCAATAATTACCACACAAAACATTTTCTGATAGTGATTTATTGATACAAATGGCGCGTGCAGGCAGTCAATCACGGTAACCTCTCACTCCCACTCTGAGGCATTCGGTGTCATTGTTTAAGGATGTAGCTAATGAGCTAAGCTGTAGCATTAGCAATTTCTTTCAAAAGGAGACAACTCACAAATGCGGAAATTCTGGAGATTTTTTAAAAATTCTGACAATGAGTATGAAAGTCAGGAATCAGATTTTGACAGTGACAGTGAGGAACTGCCCCCCCAGCCATTGAGAACCCTGAATCTGAGGACCCCTTGTCCATTGAAAAAGTCCCAGTTCCCTTTGAAGATGCTGGTGGTGATGGAGGCAGACCGATAGTGGATGAAGTACAGGAGTTATGTGGTAGCTGGAAGGCTGCCAGCCATTTCACCCCTCTTGGCCCTGCTGTTTGCTTTGCTGAGTCCCAGTCTGGAGTGCAACGCCCCTTGCCTTTTCCATCTGAGGCAGAGTGCTTCAAGTTGTTTCTGACAGAGGAGCTGGTGGGAGACATAGCAGAGACCAATCGCTCTACCTTGGAGCTACAGGAGAAGAGAGAGTCAGGAGTCGGGGGGACAACCACAATTAGTGAAATATATACCTTCCTGGTGACAGTCCTCATGGGGATAGTAAAGAAGAACTCCCTAAGAGAATACTGAAGCACAGATCCTATGGTTTCAACTCCCTTCTTTGCCACCCTCTTTTCCCAAGACCGCTTCCTAGTTCTGCTGCGATGACTGTATTTCATCAACAATGCTACTGCCATCCTATATGACCCGTTATACAAAATAAGAAATGTCAATAGCTGGCAGTAAAGTGGCATGACAAACGAGACATCCATGTCCTCTCTACTGTCCATACAGCAACCATGTCGGCCACAGGGAAGGTGGACCACCTGACGGGAGAGAGAGAAATCAAACCAGACTGCGTGCTTGACTATAACTTCAAAATAGGGGAAAGTAGATAACGCAGACATGTTAAACAGCTTTGTGGAATGCACTCAGAAAATGACCAAGTGATATAAGAAGATATTTTAACAGATATTTTATTTTTTCCAGGGTAGCTTCAAAAATACAACAAGCCAATACTTCTCTGACGCAATTAGCATTGTTTTACAGAGCTAACAGAATAATGTAGCTAGCTACATAAGCACGATTTAATATAACACCATAAAGGTTATGAAACCTTGCGTGTCTGCGGTTATAAGGAATATACACAAAAATATTATGCTACAGTAGAAACGACATAACAGGACATGCAGAAACTATTATAACGTAATAAGGCACTTACTTACGCTCACATTTCCAAAGTTATTATTGGTAACGAAAACAACTATGACTGCGATGCAGGCAACAGATGGAAAATGTGAACACGTGTGTGCAGGACGGGAGATAAGCAAATGTCTGCAGACTTGAACTGCACAAACAATTGGGAAGTTTTTTGGGAATTTTGACCGGGTCAGAAATGTCCCAAAAATTTAATGAATTGGTCCGCAAAAGTAAAAATGACTCCTTCGTGTGAATGAATGAGGCGGAACACACCTCAATTCAAACTGTTCTTAGAAAATAAAAAACTTGTTAGAAAATAATTTGAAATTGACAAGTTGAAAACAACCTATAAATAAAAACAGGCAGCATGCCTTGGTTTGAGGGCAGCACGGATTAAATGTACTGTTGCGTAACACTCACATTCTGGAATGGAGAGAACGTTCTAACAACACGTGCATAAAAAAACTCACGCTGGGGCAACCGTTAGAGGTATTTGGAACTCACGCATGAAAGGGCTAATAAATTTAAAAAAAATTTTTTGCAGAGATATTCAAGAGAAGTGACTGCAATTTGTTCAGTCACCTCCATCCCCTCTGTTTGGAGGACAACTTTATTACTATGGCTAGGTAGGTAACCAAAACCAAGGGCTCTATTAATTCCATAGTGTGATTAAAGGCAATGTTCCCGCAGTCGCAGAGACTACATTCACCTTTTATTCCTGGTTCATGCCTGGTTATTCTTTAAAAGTGCTTTCCTCACCATCTTCAAGAAGCATGACCCATTCAAAAAAATATAGAACTAAGAACAGATATAGCCCTTGATTCACTCCAGACTTGACTGCCCTTGACCAGCACAAAAACATCCTGTGGCGTACTGCAATAGCATCGAATAGCCCCCGCGATATGCAACTTTTCAGGGAAGTTAAGAACCAGTATACACAGGCAGTTAGGAAAGCAAAGGCTAGCTTTTTCAAACAGAAATTTGCATCTTGTAGCACAAACTCCAAAAAGTTCTGGGACACTGTAAAGTGGGCACCTCTTCCCAGGTGCCCACTGCACTGAGGCTAGGAAACACTGTCACCACCGATAAATCTACAATAATTTCAATAAGAATTTTTGTATGGCTGTCCATGCTTTTCACCTGGCTAACCCTACCCTGGTGAACAGCACTGCACCCCCCACAGAAACTTGCCTATGCCTCCCCCATTTCTCCTTCACCCAAATCCAGATAGCTGATGTTCTGAAAGAGTTGCAACATCTGGACCCCTACAAATCAGCTGGGCTAGACAATCTGGACCCTCTCTTTCTAAAATTATCCGTTGCAATTGTTGCAACCCCTATTACTAGCCTGTTCAACCTCTCTTTCATATCGTCTGAGATCCCTAAATATTGGAAAGCTGCTGCGGTCATCCACCTCTTCAAAGGGGAAGACACTCTAGACCAGGAGTGTCAAACTCAAATACCCAGTGGGCCAAAATGTAAAACCTGAACAAAGTCACGGGCCAACATTGAACAAATTAACCTTTTAATATGGACCCAAACAAGTTTTGCTTTAACATTGAATATGGAACAAGCATCGCTGATTACCATACAATATATAATTTAATAGTGGAGACATGCAAAATCGAATTTCAAATGAAAAAACACATCAATGGCATTCATTTATTAAATAAATAAAATGTAAATAAAAATTGTATGCCTCTTTTCTATTTGCAGCCTTCTGATTTAAATACCAAAATAAACTTTTTCCACTGGCTAATAATTTTACAAATAAAATGATAATAAATCAATCAACCATTCAAGCCCATGCCTTGTAGCAAGAAAAAGTGCATAAAGAAAACGTTAATTATTGCACGCTGGTCTAATCTGATGTGCCCAAGCCAGATACCTGGCATCTCTTCTTGGATGCTAGTTCATCAATGTCTGGGCTCAAGCTCTGAGCTGAAGAAATCCTCAGTATCGAGCGAAGATGTTCATCAGTCAGACGTCTCCTGTGAGTTGTTTTGGTCATCTTCATCGAGGAGAAAAGTTGCTCGCATAGATAAGTGCTGCCGAACATGGAGAGCATCTGAGCAGCTTGGGTGCGGAGCTGAGGCATTGTGTCAGGGATGAACCGTGGAAACTGTGCGGCGCCCACAGCATCATACTTTGACTTCAGCGTGTCGTTGCACTGGAGTTCAATCAGCTCCATTTGGATGTTGGTTGGTGCATTTTCCACATCAACTGCGAAGGGATTACTAAGCAGTTCAAACTTGCATTTCTGGGCATCGAAGTCGGCAAATCGCCGGCTAAACTCAGCGGCGAGAACACTGAGTTTTTCAGCAAACTGTGCGCATGGGAACACGGCGGTAGAGATCTGCGCTTTTATGGATTGGCAGCAGGGAAAATGGCAAGGGTTTCCTTGCAGCATCTGATTCTCCCACAGGCACAGTTTAGTTTTGAAGGCCCTCACTGCAGCGTACATGTCTGTGATGATGCGCCCCCGCCCCTGAAGCTGCAGGTTCAGCGCATCGAGATGGCTCGAGATGTCACAGAGAAAGGCCAGCTCACACAGGAACTTTTGCTCCCGGAGCTCTGCTGTATCCTTCCCTTTGGTTTCCAGGAATTGACATATTTCCTCACGCAGCTCGAAACATCTGTTCAGTACTTTTCCTCTGCTTAGCCATCTCACCTCTGTGTGATACGGCACGTCTGCGTATTCCGAACCACACTCCTCCAGAAAAGATTTAAACTGGCGGTGATTTAGACCTTTGGCTCTTATAAAGTTAACTACCTGTGTTACTGTGGTCATAACATGTTCCATCTTTAGGGCTTTGGCACACAGTGCTTCCTGATGTATGATGCAGTGGTAAACAGTTAGCTCACCTGCACAGTTCTCTTCCCGCATCTTCTCCCGAACCATGCCCACCAGTCCACTCTTTTTACCGCACATCGCTGGCGCACCATCTGTCGTTAATCCAACGAGTTTATCCCACGGCAGCTTTATTTCAGTTACACATTTGGAAACCTCCTCAAAGATTTCCTTTCCTGTGGTTGTGCCATGCATTGATTTGAATCCTAATAGCTCCTCCGTAACACACAGATTTGAGTCCACTCCACGGATGAAGACTGACAGCTGAGCAGTATCAGATGCGTCGCAGCTCTCATCCACAGCGAGGGAGAACACAACAAAATCTTTTCCCTTTTCCATCAGCTGGTCATACAGATTGGTGGCAAGATCACATGTGCGATCAGCTACTGTGTTCCTGCTCAGGCTCACGTTTGAAAATGCTTGTTTTTTCTCTGGGCATACGAGGTCACAAACCTTCATCATGCACTTTTTCATGAACTCTCCCTCATTAAAGGGCCGGGCTAATTTTGCGATCTCTGCTGCCACTATATAACTAGCCTTTACAGCAGCCTCGCTTTGTGATGTGGCTTTTTTAAACATATTCTGTTGTGAAACCAAACTTCTTTTCATCTCCTCTACTTTCTGGCTCCTTTGAGTCATGTCCAGGTCCTTGTATTTGTCATGGTGTTTCGTTTCATAGTGTCGTCTAATGTTGTACTCCTTACTTACAGCCACGTTGACTCCACAAACAAGACAAACAGGTTTGTCTTTTACATATGTAAACAGATATTCTGCCTCCCACTTGTCCAGAAAGCTCCTGTTTTCTGCCTTTCTTTCGCCATTTTTGGGAAGGGTTAGCTCGCTGACAGTTGTAGCGTCTATGTTGCTATGACTACTGTCACAGAGGAGAGAGCGTTTCTGGGTCCTGTCCTGATTGGCGTGCGAAAACAGCAGAGCATTATGGGATTCGTAGTATTAGTGGTGAATGCGCTGTATAATACCGGCGGGCCAGCTCTAGTAGTAATTTGGTATTGACTCGCGGGCCAAATATAATTACCCCGCGGGCCAAATTTGGCCCACGGGCCAGAGTTTGACACCCATGCTCTAGACCCAAACTGTCACAGACCTATATCTATCCTACCCTGCCTTTCTAAAGTCTTCGAAAGCCAAGTTAACAAACAGATCACCAACCATTTCGAATCCCACCGTACCGTCTCCGCTATGCCATCTGGTTTCTGAGCAAGACATGGGTGCACCTCAGGCACGCTCAAGGTCCTAAACAATATCATAACCGCAATCAATAAAAGACAATACTGTGCAGCCGTCTTCATCGACCTGGCTAAGGCTTTCGACTCTGTCAATCAATGCATTCTTATCGGCAGACTCAACAGCCTTGGTTTCTCAGATGACTGCCTTGCCTGGTTCACCAACTACTTCTCAGATAGAGCTCAGTGTGTCAAATCGGAGGGCCTGTTATCCGGACCTCTGGCAGTCTCTATGGGGGTGCCACAAGGTTCAATTCTCGGACCAACTCTTTTCTCTATATACTTCTGGCCCTTCTTTGGACACTGTGTTAACAAACCTCCAGACGAGCTTCAATGCCACTCTCCTTCAGTGGCCTCCAACTGCTCTTAAATGCAAGTTAAACTAAATATATGCTCTTCAACCGATCGCTGCCCGCACTAACATCACTACTCTGGACGGTTCTGACTTTGAATATGTGGACAACTACATATACCTAGGTGTCTGGTTAGACTGTAAACTCTCCTTCCAGACTCACATTAAGCATCACCAATCCAAAATGTATTCTATAAACGGCTTCCTATTTCACAACAAAGCATCCTTCACTCCTGCCGCCAAACATACCCTTGTAAAACTGACTATCCTACCGATCCTTGACTTCGGCGATGTCATTTACAAAATAGCCTCCAACACTCTACTCAGCAAATTTGAAGTAGTTTATCACAGTGCTATCCTTTTTTGTCACCAAAGCTCCAAATATTACCCACTACTGCAACCTATATGCTCTCGGTGGCTGGCCCTCGCTTCACATTCGTCGCCAAACCCACTGGCTCCAGGTCATCTATAAGTCTTGCTAGGTAAAGCCCTGCCTTATCTCATCTCACTGGTCACCATAGCAGCACCCACCCGTAGCACGCGCTCCAGCAGGTATATTTCACTGGTCATCCTCAAAGCCAACTCCTCCTTTGGCCACCTTTCCTTACAGTTCTCTGCTGCCAATGACTGGAATGAATTGCAAAAATCCCTGAAGCTGGAGTCTTTTATCTCCCTCACTAACTTTAAGAATTAGCTGTCAGAGCAGCTTACAGAACATTGCACCTGTACACAGCCCATCTGTAAATAGCCTACCCAACTACCTCATCCCCATATTGTTATTGTTTTTTGTTGTTGCTCCTTTGCACCCCAGTATCTCTACTTGCACATTTATCTTCTGCACATGCTTAATTGTATTTTTTTCACCACTATGGCCTATTTTTTGCCTTACCTCCCTAATCTTACTACATTTGCACACACTGTATAAAGACATTTCTATTGTGTTTTTGACTGTACGTTTGTTTTTCCCATGTGTAACTCTGTGTTGTTTGTGTCGCACTGCTTTGCTTTATCTTGGCCAGGTCACAGTTGTAAATGAGAACTTGTTCTCAACTGGCCTACCTGATTAAATAAAGGTGAAATAAAAAAAAATAAAAACGGTAAACGCTGCATATGTCGGCTCAGTCGGAAATTATCTTTACATTTATCATGGCTCTTCCGCAATACTTTGGTGATATGGATTTAATCTAGCCCCCCATCTAGCGGTCTCTCCTTGTCTGTAGACTGCTTTCCAGCATAAGGAAACAAACAAAAATGTAATTTAGTGATTTGTGTGAACTATCCCTTTAACCCTGTCAATCACACAAATCTTGCAGTGAGTTCTGAGAAAAAAAATCACATCTTTACCACAAAACCTAGAGAAGGGCCAAAGGATGTGTGTGGATTCAACATACCTGCAGGTGTTCAAATCTAGATCGATGGTGTCCACAGTTGTAGGTTTTTGCGCACTCTGTGAAACACACACACAGAGAGAGAGAAATGCATCATATGACCTCCCCCATAGAGAAACTGTGAAGTCATGGGGTAGAAGCTGCTTTGTGGCGTTATGTTATTATAACGGCAGATGCTTGAGAATGTTTCAGCAGACAGCGTCATTTATACTTCCTTCATACTGTATTGGTGGTCAAAACTACATCCAACTTTGAGGAAAAGGCTTGTTTTTGGAAGCAGGGAAGCAAACAGTAGTCTAGTCTTTGGTCTGTCTTTGGTAGACAGATGTGGCGAAGTCTGTTACAAGTTGTAAGTGTAGAACAGTAGTGGTCATATAACATTTTTAGCTACATTGGTGGGGCATTGTACCCCTACAATGTAAAGTACTTTGCAACCTAGTGAGGAGGGAAAAAAATACTGTATCATGTAAACGCAATTCATGATCATTATATTTCAGGTGTCTTGTATGATTACATTGAATTGATATGAGTGTGCCCAACTAAAGTCAAATAGTTATGTATGGACTAGCTTGTTATTGCTTGTGTGGGATTGCTGTGTGGCAATATACTGCATGCCAAAATCTGTCAAATCCATTTGATTCCTTATTGAAAATATGTTTCATTATGACCTGCCCTGACTTTACACTGTGGTGCATTGAGACAACAATTGCTGATTTTTCACATGCAATACATAGACATAGGCAAGCGTGTGCTAATTATTGACACATATCTACAGGCTTCTGAGGGCTAAGCTGTGGCCTTAATTCAAATGCAATGACACACCAATTTAAAGTGACTTTTATTCGCCTGTAGAACAACCACAAGTTTCATCACAGTGAAAATAGCTCCAATCAAATCAAATTGTATTGGTCACATACACATGGTTAGCAGATGTTATTGTGAGTGTAGCGAAATGCTTGTAAACTTCAGCTGTACTTGTAGTGGTTGAGAGTCGCTTAAACTCGGCACCCAGAACAGAATCTCGCCGTCTAATATTTAAATGTTAAAGTCTGCCACAAGAGACTAAAAGTCACTCTAACCAAAGGTTGGGCATACAGTAGAAGTTACCTTGGTGAACCTCTGTCTATTACACAGTGCCAACAAAACACCAGGTCAAAGCAGGAACATCATCCCGGTAAGAAATACAGACAATTTAACTCAGCCACAACCAATCACAAGCACAATTCACCACATCAATACACAGTGTATGGACTTCAGTCTAAACTGCCCCCAAAAGCCATGAAAGTCTTTGGAAAAAGTGCTTGGCTTGGAGAGAAAGAGAGAGAGAGAGCGTGAGACTAAGGAAATGGGTAGCAGGAATGTGGAATTACAACTATTTTTGATTCCTGTCCAGTAACTATTTACATTGCAGTCCACCGTCTGTGACATCAGAAGGCAGACTTTATAAATGAATGGACAGAGGCAGGCAGTTTGCTAACACACAGCATTAATGGCACCGTAGCTTTCTTGAGGAGATAGAGCGACAAGAGAGAGCGAGAGAGAACTGGCTAACCCCTGAAGATGGACCGAAGAGATGCTACGCTCCTTGGTTCCCTGCTGTTGTGTATCATCACTCAGGTGAGGGTTGACAAGCTCAAGAATTTCCTTAAGAATTCAAGTTGTCAAACATCTTTTATTTGTCAAAGTAAGCTTGTGATATTTTGGGGAAGAAATGGAATTTAATGTTTGAGGGATGTCATGGGATGATGAACTTGTTTGCAGCATAGTGTATGCACTTGTTTTTGGTAAGTGAATATGGTGGTTCACAAACTGATGCTAAACGTTATCAATACAAATAAAAAACATCCATATACACTATCAGTGAAGGCTCCTCAGAGGAAGAAGGGGAGGACCATTCTCCTCAGTGAATTTCAGTAAAATAAAAATAGTGAAACAATGAAAAAGTTATCCTTTTTAGATAAAACTATACCAAATATATTCACGTCACCAAATAATTGATTAAAACACACAGTTTTTCAATTAAGCTCTACAGTAGCCTCAACAGCACTCTCTGGGGTAGCACTATGGTGTTGCCGGGGTACAGCTAGTTTCTGTCCTCCTCTCGGTACATTGACTTCAATACAAAACCGAGGAGGCACATGGTGCTCACCCCATACCTTAGACTTGCACAGTAATTATGACAACTTCCAGAGGACATCCTCCAAACTATCAGAGCTCTTGCAGCATGACATGTTGACATGTTGTCCACCCAAACAAAGGATCAGATAATGAATTTTGAACTGAAAGCATAAGCTACAGCTAGTTAGCACTGCAATGCATAAATTGTGGTGAGTAGTTGACTCAAAGAGAGAGAACGACAGAAGCAAGAAAGAGAGAGAGAAAGCTAGCTATATTTTGTTGTATTTTTTTCACTTTCACTTACTTAGCTAGTGAATGCAGCTAGCTAGTTTAGCCTACTCAAACATCCAGCTCCAACAGAAAGGGATGCTATGTTAGCTAGCTGGCTATGGCTATTCAACGTTGAAACTCTTCCAAGTCGAGGTAAGCTTTTGGTTTTATTAATTTATTGCCACCAGGGCCCGAAGGTGTAACTGCTAAACTGCTTGCTGACTATACACTGTACTGCATGATTGAAGCGGGTTTACCAATGCCTTAGTTCTAGTAGCTATGTTGACTATGACGTTAGCTAATATGGTGACAATGATGTAGGCTGTGTGGAGTGGTTTGCGGTTGTGGTATGAATGTTTGGCTTGGAAAGGTTTCTTCGCCTGGTCACAGACAGCTGTTGTGTTGTGCCCTGAAGTCCACAAGCGAATGGAAAAGGTGAGAGACAGCGCGTACATGTGAGAAGGAATTATACAATGAACAAAGTGATCATGCTGTTTTTATGTGTGCTGCTATGAAAGTGAACTGTATTTGTGGGTGATCAGGAGTGTGTTTATTCCACCAATTCAGTTGAAAAACGTTTCTTAAACGGAAGCAAATAGAAAGAAACGGGGATAAACATACTTGAATTTGTCCAATCAAAATTCTTGTTTGCAACTGTTGGACTAATGATTACACCCCAGATAAATTAGATGCAGGCAAGAGTCTACAAGGTGGTATTGAATGTGTCACTGTCTTTTTGTAGCCTAAACCTGTCGATGTTACATTGAGCTGGGTGAATGGAATATGAATGACAGTCATCCAATATGCTGTAATAGAATTAAGGCCATGCTCATAAAAAAATAAGTGTTCTCCCTCATCTTAAACGACACCGAACACCACTGATACACATCAATTATACACCAATAAATACATCAATATTCACATCAATACACTAAAAGTAAAACACAATCATAGAAAACAAACACATTTTTCTGTAAAAAGGTCCTCAATCAGCCTTTAGAATTGCCCTAGAGGCACCAATTCAACCAATTTTAGAGAGTGCTGGAAAAAAACTAAAAGCAGATTTACATAACTCAGTGGAGATTGAAGGGATTTCCAGAGTTAACAATCCCTGAGACCGGGTCTAGTATCAATTAGCCAACAATAAGGTAAGGTAAGGCGGAAGTTTATGCAGGAGGGCTTGCGTTTGCACTGCAAAGAGTGCAATGCGTTTGCACTGCAAGAGGGCAGTATTTTACCAGAATTGTCATAGCAAAATAATCCTGCATCAACAGGATGTGAATGTTTAGTCCATAGTGTTGCTTGATTGGTGGTTAGGCTATTAGCTGAACAAAATTAGGCTACATGAAAATGTGCAATACTGTTAATAGTGCTGGGTTTCAGTGAGTGTATTTAAATCACAAAGCTTATCTGCATTTCCTGCAGTGAAAAAAAGTGATCAAATTAAGATTTAACAAACATTTAAGTGATGCTATGAATGACCGGCATATGTTTTTTGTGCATTATATGTGTGCAATATATCCTGTATGATGTTCATGGTTAAAAAATCCCAGGTTAGACGATTCCCTTGCAGCTTATTCCCTGCTGATTCCAGAATACCTCCAATTGGGATTTGGGGAAGCTGTAAGGATTTGAACCCTACAGGTTACACAAACAAATACACACAAAGTACAGTAACATTTATAGAACAGTCATAGACAAAAAAGCCTTAACCCCTAAAGTCAACAAAAGGCTACCGGTGAAAACTGCTGTCTCACACACATTTGATTCACAAACACTACTGCAGTTAATCATCCTACTGTCAACCCACATGTGTTAGGTGTGCTGCCAGCTATGTGGGGGCCCGTGTCACAACTGCCCCTGGCCCGCACCACGCTGCCCTCTGGGGATGTCCACGGTGCTGGATGGGTGCCGCTGCTGCCAGGTGTGCGCCAGACAGGAGGGCGAAGACTGCACGGAGAGGTTTGTGTGTGACAGCCAGCAGGGCCTGCAGTGTGACTACAGCGCCAGCTACCCCGGTGGTCCTGGAGAGTGTGTCAGTGAGTACAGCGCTACCCTGTTAAACCGGTCCCAGGTCTGTTTGTGCTGTCTTGCCAACTGTGAGATATATCTGTTTGTGGTATCTTGCCAACTGTAAGATATATCTGTTTGTGGTATCTTGCCAACTGTAAGATATATCTGTTTGTGGTATCTTGCCAACTGTAAGATCCAACTACAAGACAGTTGGCAAGACAGCGCAAACAGATCTGGGACCAGGCGACTACTTTGCAGGGTACAAATACTGTACAAAGCCTCAAAACATTTCCATTATGTGATCATGGTAATGATAATAAGAACTCAAATGGAGTGAGATGTAAGAGTGTATCCCAGTTTTCATGCACAGCAAATCTTTGACTAAGATGAATGTTGAATGTTCTATTTCATGGCCATAAATAATAGGAAAATAGCCAAGAACTTAAATTATTTAGGATTGGGAATGGCAGCCATGGGTAATAATCCCACAACATCCAGTTGGATACAACAAGTATTGCGACATTGATGTTAAAGGCAGCCATTAGAAGTGTTTAAAAAGTTAAAAAATATATGCACTCTGGATAAGTGTCTGCTAAATGACTCAAATTTTATTTTAGTACACGTCTTCACCCTAGATTTGAAACCACATACAGTGGCAAGAAAAAGTATGTGGACCCTTTGGAAATACCCGGATTTCTGCATAAATTGGTCATAACATTTGATCTGAGCTTCATCCAGGTCACAAGAACAAACAAACATAGTGTGTTTAAATTAATAACACACAAACAATTATACGTTTTCATGTCTAAATTGAACACACTGTGTAAACATTCACAGTGCAGGGTGGGAAAAGTATGTGAACCCTTGGAGTTAATAACTGGTTGAGCCTCCATTGGCAGCAATAACCTCAACCAAACATTTTCTGGAGTTGTGGATAAGACCTGCACAATAGTGGATGGACAATGGACCATTCCTCTTTACAAAAAGGTTTCAGTTCAGCAATATTCTCGGGATGTCTGGTGTGAACTGCTCTCTTGAGGTCATGCCACAGCATCACAATCGGGTTGAAATCAGGACTGAAACGTGAATACCATTCTTGTTAGTGTTTTACATATCGTAGACTTGTCAACAGAGATGTTAGCATGTTCCAGAGATTTCTGTACGTCTTTAGCTGACACTCTAGGATTCTTCTTAACGTCATTGAGCATTCTGCGCTGTGCTCTTGCAGTCATCTTTGCAGGATGGCTACTCCCAGGGAGAGTATCAACAGTGCTGAACTTTCTCCATTTATAGACAATTTGTCTTACATTGGACTGATGAACATCAAGGCCTTTAGAGATACTTTTGTAACCCTTTCCAGCTTTATGCAAGTCAACAAGTCTTAATCTTAGGTCTTCTGAAATCTCTTTTGTTCGAGGTATGGTTCACATAAGGCAATGCTTCTTGTGAATAGCAAACTCAAATTTTGTGAGTGTTTTTTATAGGGCAAGGGAGCTCTAACCAACATCTCCAATCTCATCTCATTGATTGGACTCCAGGTTAGCTGACTCCTGAGTCCAATTAGCTTTTGGAGAAGTCATTAGCCTAGGGGTTCACATACTTTTCCCAACCTACACTGTGAATATTTAAATTATGTATTCAAAATAGACAAGAAAAATACAATAATGTGTGTTATTAGTTTAAGCACACTATTTTTGTCTATTGTTGTGACTTAGATGAAGATCAGATCAAATTTGATGACCTATTCATGCAGAAATCCAGGTAATTCCAAAGGATTCACATACTTTTTCTTGCCACCGTATGTTGTCACAAGCAAAAATTGAAGCAGAACAGATCCACAGATGATGCAATCTCTATTGCACTCCACACTGCCCTTTCCCGCATGGACAAGAGGAACACCTATGTGAGAATGCTATTCATTGACTACAGCTCAGCGTTCAACACCATAGTGCCCTCAAAGCTCATCAATAAGCTAAGGACCCTGGGACTAAACACCTCCCTCTGCAACTGGATCCTGGACTTCCTGACAGGTCACTCCCAGGTGGTAAGGCTAGATAACAACACATCCGCCATGCTGATCCTCAACACAGGGGCTCCTCAGGGGTGCATGCTCAGTCTCCTCCTGTACTCCCTGTTTACTCATGACTGCACGGCCAGGCATGACTCCAACACCATCATTAAGTTTCCCGATGACACAACAGTGGTAGGCCTGATCACCGACAACGACAAGACAGCCTATATGGAGTAGGTCAGAGACCTGGCCGTGTGGTGCCAGGACAGCAACCTCTCCCTCATCGTGACCAAGACAAAGGAGATGATTGTAGACTACAGGAAAAGGAGGACCGAGCACGCCCCCGTTCTCATCGACGGGGCTGTAGTGGAGAAGATTGAGAGCTTTAAGTTCCTTGGTGTCCACATCACCAACAAACTAACATGGTCCAAGCACACCAAGACAGTTGTGAAGAGGGCACAATAAAACCTATACCTAGTCTCCTAAGGAGACTGAAAAATTTGGCATGGGTACTCAGGTCCTCAAAAGGTTCTACAGCTGCACCATCAAGAGCATCCTGACGGGTTGCATCACTGCCTGATATGGCAACTGCTCGGCCTCTGACCGCATGGCACTACAGAGGGTAGTGCGTACCGCCCAATACATCACTGGGGACAAGCTTCCTTCCATCCATGACCTCTATACCAGGCGGTGTCAGAGGAAGGCCCAAATAAATTGTCATATTCTCCAGCCACCCTAGTCATAGACTGTTCTCTCTGCTACCGCACGGCAAGCGGTACCGGGGCGCCAAGTCTAGGTCCAAGAACCTAAAACTCAGCAAAAAAAGAAACATCCCTTTTTCAGGACTCTGTCTTTCTAAGATAATTTGTAAAAATCCAAATAACTTCACAGATCTTCATTGTTAAGGGTTTAAACACTGTTTCCCAAGCTTGTTCGATGAACCAGAAACAATGAATGAACATGCACCTGTGGAACGGTCATTAGAGACACTAACAGCTTTCAGACGGTAGGCAATTAAGGTCACATTTATGAAAAATTAGGACACTAAAGAGGCCTTTCTACTCACTCTGAAAAACATCAAAAGAAAGATGACCAGGGTCCCTGCTCATCTGCGTGAACGTGCCTTAGGCATGCTGCAAGGAGGCATGAGGACTGCAGATGTAATGTAATGTCCGTACTGTGAGATGCCTAAGACAGCGCTACAGAGAGACAAGACAGTGAGAGGACGTTTCTTTTTTTGAGTTTACTTTAAAAAAGTTCACTCTCTCACTTCCCCATCTGTCTCCCCATCTATTCCTCTCTCTGTGACCAGGCCAGAACATGCTGGGATGTGAACTGAACGGCATGCACTTCGAGGAGGGCCAGACATTCCAGCAGTCGTGTGCACAGCTGTGCCACTGCCTGGGTGGCGGGGTGACCTGTGTGCCACTGTGCAGCGATGACCTACAGGTTCCTGCTGCAGCCAACTGCCCCAACCCTCAGCTAGTGCGCCAGCCTGGGAGGTGCTGCAGGGAGTGGGTCTGTGAAAGCCTGGACAACAACATTTACCCAGACACTATGGCTGCAGGTACAGTACTCAATAGGCAAAAATATGAAAAAAATACTGATTAGTAATAATTTATTTATTTTTCATTTTACAAGAATAATCTCAAAGTGAATAAAATAAAAAGATAAAATGGAGAAATAGTAAAAAAAACTAAAACTAATATAATTTGAAAAGTATTCAGACCCCTTGACTTTTTTTCCCCTCATCAGTTTAATCACAATTCCCCATAATGACAAAGCAAAAACAAACAAAAAACATCCCCCGGAAATATCACATTTACATAAGTATTCAGACCCTTTACTCAGTACATTGTTGAAGCACTTTTTGGTCAGGGAGGTGACCAAGAACCCAATGGTCACTCTGACAGAGCTCCAGAGTTCCTCTGTGGAGATGGGAGAACCTTCCAGAAGGACAACCATCTCTGCAGCACTCCACCAATCAGGCCTTTATGGTAGAGGGGCCAGATGGAAGCCAATCCTCAGTAAAAAGCATGACAGCCTGGTTGTAGTTTGCCAAAAGGCACCTAAAGGAATATCAGACCATGAGAAACAAGATTCTCTGGTCTGATGAAACTAAGATGGAACTATTTGGCCTGAATGCCAAGCTTCACCCCAGGTGGACACCTGGCACCATCCCTATGGTGAAGCATGGTGGTGGCAGCATCATGCTGTGGGGATGTTTTTCAGCAGGAGGGACTGGGAGACTAGTCAGGATTGAGTGAAAGATGAATGGAGCAATATACAGAGCGCTCAGGACCTCAGACTGGGGTGAAGGTTCCCCTTCCAACAGGACAACGGGACTTAGCACACAGCCAAGACAATGCAGGAGTGGTTTCGGGACAAGTCTCTGAATGTCCTTGAGTGGCCCAGGCAGAACCCTGACTTGAACCCGATCTAATATCTCTGGAGAGACCTGAAAATAGCTGTGCAGCAATGCTCCCCATCCAACCTGACAGAGCTTGAGAGGATCTACAGAGAAGAATAAGAAAACTCCCCAAATACAGGAGTTCCAGGCTTGTAACTCCATACCCAAGAAGGCTCGAGGCTGCCAAAGGTAATTGCTGCCAAAGGTACTTTGACAAAGTTTTTTATTTTATTTTAAATTTATTTTACTAGGCAAGTCAGTTAAGAACAAATTCTTATTTTCAATGACAGCCTAGGAACAGTGGGTTAACTGCCTGTTCAGGGGCAGAACGACAAATTTGTACCTTGTCAGCTCAGGGATTTGAACTTGCAACCTTTCGGTTACTAGTCCAACGCTCTAACCATTAGGCTACCCTGCCACCCCGAGTAAAGGGTCTGAATACTTATGTAAATGTAATATTTAATTTTTGAATTTTTGAAAATAAATTTGCAAAAATTTCTAAAAACCTGTTTTTGCTTTGTCATTATGGGATATTGTGTGTTGATGAGGGAAAAAAGGATTTGATCAATTTCAGAACAAAACTGTAACGTAACAAAATGTGTAAAAAGTCAAGGGGTCTGAATACTTTCCGAAGGCACTGTATATATGAAATTTGTCCTAAAGATGCGAAATGTCTTACAATGTGAGATTGGGTTGCCAATATGTGCAATCAATTTCCAAGATGCTGGGCTCATTCACTCATGACAATTGCGACATTCCCTTGACATTGTGGTGTCCTATAAATCATGATTTGGTTAAATTAGGACACAACAATTAAATTAAATTACATTTAAAATTAGGACACAACAACCTTGAGGGTTAAGTCGAGGCATAACATTTGGATTGCCTCACACAGGAATGCCTCACACCCTTGCAAGCAACTCTTCTTCAACCCTGCTCGCCTCGCATGGACAAATTCCACAATGCCTCCCAACTGCATACTGTAACTACCTTATGCAAACATTTTGAAAGGAAAGCTAAAGTTGGCAATCAAGCTGAACTTTCCATTGTCTGTCCATTTTGTTTACAAGAACAATATTTTTAAAAACTTTACAGGTTGTCAAAGTGTAATGTTTTTTTGCATCTACAGTTAATCTGCAGGAGACATTTAAAATAAAGTGGTCCCAAAATAAAGATGTATTTTTCTTTCATTTTCTTTTCTTTTAAATACTTAAAGGGATACTTTGGGATTCTGGCAATGATGCCTTTTATCTACTTCCCCAGAGAGATGAACTCATGGATACCATTTTTAAGTTGATGTGTCCAGTATGGTAGTTTCACAATCCAATGCAAACTAGCATTAGCGCTGGAAGTCTATGACTGGAGGTCTATTGGTATCTGCTAGCATGCCAGTCATTGCGCTAATGCTAGTTAGCATTGGCTCTTGAAACTACTTTTAACTTCCTTCATACTGGACACATAAAAATGGTATCTACAAATTCATCTGACTCTGGGGAAGTGGATAAATGGCATAATTGCCAAAGTCCCAAAGAATTCCTTTAACTACAAATGGATAATTTTGAATTACACATCACAGTAACAAAATAGAGAATCACTTGGATCCCTTGGTCAAAATGTGGAAAATATGTAGCAACAATTTGGTGTGACGTTAAAGTCTTGAAGGAACTTAGGTGCTGCAGTGCGATTTACTGCTTGTTTGCCAGGATAAAACATCTTCAAGGCACAACACAGAGGAATTTGGATGTATCACTGATCTTTAATAAGCTTTATGTATCGGCCTCACAGCCTTCGTCAGAGCTTTGACGAAGACCAGTGATACTATCAAGAGCAGTGTGCAGTTTATTTGTTCAACTATTGCCTTTTTGACAAAAGGGTGCAGTTTAATTGAACCTGCATGGCAGTGTTTACACAGGTCAATTCAGAGGGCAAAATAACATCATGGAATCATTTTTTTAATACTATTAATAACAGGTAGACTATTGTTTTGGAGTAAACCTTTAATCGATGCACTCATTATACCTTCATGAAATACCAGCTTTATGAATGTTACAGTATCATTAAAAAAACGTTCTTAATAACAACGTTCTTGACACATGTTATGAATGGTTTCATAAAGGTTTTATGAATGCCTTATGTACGGATACCCTCTTCAAGTAAAGTGTTACCCTTTTTTGTAGCTAACCTGTTGATGCTTCAACTGAAGACATGTGTGTGCAAGGAGTAGTTACATCATACAAATAGGCAGCATGTATTGAATCCAGAAGTCACGTATATTTAAGCATTTAAAACCACAATATTCATATTTAATGGACAAGAAATGCACATAACATTTCCTTTGTGTGTAATAGCATAGCCATATCAATATCCTCACATAACAAACCCAATGAGTATACAAATGGACTAACAGCATCACATTGCCCTTGTCTTTCAACACTACCCAGTGGAGAAACCACCAGAGAGGGAGAGGGTGCGTCACGGGCTTCGTGGTGATGGTGGTGGGGCTCAGTCTCAGGGCCAGGGCCTGAACTCCAACTGCATTGAGCAGAGCACAGACTGGAGCCCCTGCTCCAGCAGCTGTGGCCCAGGTGTCTCCACCCGCAGCTCAAACAAGAACTGGGCCTGCCGCCTGCAGACCCAAACCAGACTGTGCCAAGTCAGGCCATGCCAGGCCACTGCCGTGCCTCACAGCAGGTCGCATGTGGTGAGTGGGAGCAGCGGTCTCCGCCTTTCTTTACCTCAAACACTCTCAAACACTTTGCAAATACTCTTACTGCTGTCTGGCCATTTTGTTTTCGAGGTTAGTTGAGGTAGAATGGATTGCCACTTGAGGTGGGTGGACAGTTTGGCCATTAGAAATGTTTTGCTTTCATTGTTGTACCTCACTTTTTGGCAAATGGGATGAATTACTTGATATAATTTACATTGTACCTTTACTTAGATACAGCATTGACCATAAATTGACCATAAATGTGTGCCATCAGAAGAACTGCATCATGAAGAATTGTATGGAGAGTTGTCAAAATGTCCTAATATTTCAAAGTCCATGTTGATCAACTAAAAGTTGAAGTAAGAGATCATTTAAAATCATTCAATGTTTTAAATTGAAGTCCACTGTTATGTGTATTGCAGGGAACTGGTGCCTGCGATAGTAGCTTCAGGTCTCCCGTGCCCATTCATCTGGAGCACCAGGGCTGTTTGAGCACGTGGGCCTACAGGTTCCGGTTCTGTGGCCTGCAGTGTCTGGAAGGCCGCTGCTGCAGCCCCTACCACACCAGAACTGTCAACATGGCCTTCCGCTGCCCCCAGGGCAGGATGATCCACCAGCAGGTGATGATGATTGAGTCCTGCTCCTGCCACCACTACAATTGTCCCCAGTCCCCATTCACAGCCTACAGGAGAGCCATTCCCTGGCTTTAGAGTATAGGACCGTGGAGAGTGAAATAGCCCCAAAGCCAGAGATTGGCAAGCCCTGTCAGTGAAGATACTGGACAATGACATACGAATAGGAATCGAAGAGTAGGGTAGGATTCAATCAAACTTGCACTGTGGGAAAAAACACATGGTTCCTGCGCTGTTGAAAAAGCACCATTAGTTTAACCCAGTAAATATAGTCAACTGCTTTGCATTGCTTAGATTATGTGTAATAACAGTGTTAACAATTTCCGCAGTGCAGGTTTGATTCAATTTCATCCTCTATTTGATTTTGAATATTGATTAGGGCCATTTAATTTAAATGAATACCTCCATCATCAAGATTCTTAGAAAAGGTGTCTGTGTGTGTGAGAGAGAGAGAGAACGAGAGAGAAAAAGAGGGAGAGAGAGAGAGAGGATGAGTGACTAGTTGATTGAGTGATGCCTGGTGGTGGATGGAGGTGGAGGCCTATAGCGGCCGTTTCGGTTACCTCAAAGTAAATATGGAACTGAATGTACAGTAGGAAGTTACTGTAAGTAAAAATAGGTTGGTGTCAACTCCAAGTGACCTTCATGCGCAAGCTTAGCTGTCAGTCATAATTTCTATAAACTGTAAGTATTATGTTATCAGTCAAATAATTTTTTCAGTAATATTGTTATTACGCTATGTTACAATGAGGATAAAGACACCTGAATTACTGTCTTGTAGATTGGTATGGTTAATAATTAAAACGTCATCAATTAAATATTTAAATTCTCACATCCATGCCTTAATAGCCTATTCACACTGGGAACACACTGGTTGAATCAACATTGTTTCAATGTCATTTGTCAACCTATTGTGATGTGGACTCTACATAGAAAATACATTTGGATGAGTAAAAAGTAATCAACCAAGTACTATTTTCATTTTATTTCAACCAGCATTGTAAACATTAAAATTAGAGTAAAACTTCAACTTAAATACAACGACTTAACCTGACTCACAGGTTGTTGCGCCAGTCTAATTTCAACATAATCATCAGAACTATGTAAACAAATTGTGTCGAAAATTCCACATAAAAAATATTTTTCATCCTATGCTCATGCATTCGGAAAGTATTCAGAGCCCAAGGGGTCTGAATAGAGTGTGCAAAGCTGTCATCAAGGCAAAAGGTGGCCACTTTGAAGAATCTAACATCTAAAATCTATATATTTTTTAACACTTTTTTGGTTACTTACATGATTCCAAATGTGTTATTTCATAGTTTTGATGTCTTCGCTATTATTTTACATTGTATAAAATATGTGTAAGTGTTTCCAAACTTTTGATTGGTACTGTAAGTACTCAGTACTTTGTTAAAGCACATTTGGCAGCGATTACAGCCCAAGTCTTCTTGGGTATGACGCTACAAGCTTGGCACACCTGTATTTGGGGAGTTTCTCCCATTCTTCTCTACGGATCCTCTCAATCTCTATCAGGTTGGATTGGGAGCATCGCAGCACAGCTATTTTCAGGTCTCTCCAGCGATGTTTGATCAGGTTCAAGTCCGGGCTCTGGCTGGGCCACTCAAGGACATTCAGACTCTTGTCCTGAAGCCACTCCTGCATTGTCTTGGCTGTCTGAACCTTCGCGCCAGTCTGAAGTCCTGAGCGCTCTGGAGAAGGTTTTCATCAAGGATCCCTCTGTACTTTGTTCCATTCATCTTCCTCTCGATCCTGTCTCCCAGTCCCTGCCGCTTAAAAACATCCCCACAGCATGATGCTGCCACCACCATGCTTGGTGGAGTGCTGCAGAGATGGTTGTCCTTCTGGAATGTTCTCCCATCTCCACAGACAAACTCTGGAGCTCTGTAAGAGTGACCATCAGGTTCTTGGTGTAACACTTTTCCTCCTCCTCTTCGTCTGAGGAGGAGAAGCGAGAAGGATCGGAGGACCAAGATGCGGTGTGGTAAGTGTTCATGATGTTTATTTTAAAGACAAACTGAACACTAAAATACAAAAACAGTAAACGTAACGTGAATAACCGAAACCGAAAACAGTACCGTGTGGTGAACAAACACAGACACGGAAACAAACACCCACAAACAAACAGTGAAACCCAGGCTACCTAAGTATGATTCTCAATCAGAGACAACTAATGACACCTGCCTCTGATTGAAAACCATGCTAAGCCGAAACATAGAAATCCCAAAATCATAGAAAAACAAACATAGACTGCCCACCCCAGCTCACGCCCTGACCATACTAAATAACGACAAAACAAAGGAAATAAAAGTCAGAACGTGACACTTGGTCACCTCCCTGACCAAGTCACTTCTGCCCCGATTGCTCAATTTGGCCAGGCGTCCAGTTCTAGGAAGCCTCTTGGTGGTTTCAAACTTCTTCCATTTAAGAATGATGGAGGCCACTGTAGTGGTTAATTTCTGTGTTATCAAATGAGGAGACAAACTTATCACACAAGTCAGAGTTATACTTAAACTGAATCTTTATTAGTGAGAGCTCTGCAATAGCGATGGCTGGTCGACGAACCACACTCAGATGATTCGTTGAGAGCCCCGACACAAAGGATACAAAGACCTTTTAATAGCAAAGATACACCCCCTTAGTCTACATAGCAAACAACAGGTGTGTGGAATGGGTCACAAGGTGAGACTTGATAATTGAGAAAGGAGTATCCCACAGTCAGATAGCATTTGCTATGAAGACTGTTCTTATTGTACAGAGTTTGGCCCAAGGCTCAGATCACATCCCTGGTACTTTCATAGTACATAAACACCAACTCATTCTATGGCATAAATCAATTGTCAACTCCAGATACCCACAGGCACAGACATTGTGGAGACAAGTTGTGGAGACAAGTAATTGGTTCCCTATTAATCACGCCATCCCTTCACATGGTTTGTAATAGGTAAAGATACATATCCACATATGAAGACAATGTATCCTTCTGTCCTCTTCTCTTTCTGATATTATGTATAGCAACAGGGACATGTGATAGACAAGCCTGACTTCTCCCATTTCTGGACCCAAGGTGACTGAGGCCCATCTGAGGGAGGAAGTGCAACTGCCAACAACAGAGTCCGAATGGATACATTCTAATAACAAGAGTTCAACAGTTCAATCATATAAGCATATTATGCAGATAAGACATCTTAATTATCTATGTTACTGAGCAAATTCTGATTATTCTGCCACACCACTGTGTTCTTGGGGACCTTCAATGCTGCAGACATTTTTTGGTACCCATCCCCAAATCTGTGGCTCGATCTTTGGAAGTTTAGAAGTAGTAACATTAGCCCTATAAATGGGATACCAAATTCGTGATATTAGCAATAAACTTTTACCTTTGGATATTGTCTTTTATATGTGTTATTCATAATATATACAGTATATACCATCCAAACTGAAGATTACATCTCCCTCAATTGTTGATTTAGTTGCATTCATTCAATATCCAGTTTGTCTGCAAATTAATGACTGATATGTTGGATTCACATCTCTATCACAACCAAAAATCTGTTAAAGAACAGCACTAAATCAAATAAAACTTTAAATGCACTTCAAATGAAGTTTGATTGGATTTAGTCCTATTAGATTTTTTTTGTTTGAGATGGAGACGTGAATCTAATGTGAATTATTAACTTGTAGGTTACATTTGAAATCAACCAACCGTCCTTCATATAAAAGAAAATATCCAAAGGTAAAAGTTTATTATTAATATCATGAATTTGGCATCCTATTTATAGGGCTAATGATAACGACATCTAAATGTCCAAAGCTCCAATCAACCATGGATGAATGATACATAGCCACACTTTGGCATAAGGGTGTCCTTTGGGCAAATCAGATGTAAATGTGGCCTACATAAACACAACTTCACTTCGAATTGACTTTCACATACAACTTGTGTAAGAAATGTTAGAGGAGTTATTGTCAACTATTCAACGTGATTCAGGTAGTCTACAATTTTTTTTTGTATGGCTCCTCATCAATGTCTAAATGTGCTTACATGATAGCTCAGCTGTACTAGCTGCAGGGGGTTTCCAAAGCTAAGCAGGTTACATAGAAGTAGGCATCTGTATGGTAGGCTTGTTCTTACTGAAGTGCATTATTCCACATCATTATCAGTAGGAGTCACTGTTCAGGCAAGAGTTGTTGGACTGTGGTTCCTTATTTTAATTCAATATACCTCTTTATTTAGGTTGATGGCATGACATTGAAACAATGTCATTGATTAGAAAATAACATTTTACTATCAACATTGAAACAAGGTCAAATGAAATATGTTTATTCAAATATGAAATTCCACAAAACTTCCTAATATTGAGTTGCACCCCCTCCTTTTGCCCTCAATTTGTCGGAGCATAAACTCGAAAGCGTTCAACAGGAATGCTGGCCCATGTTGACTCCAATGCTTCCCACAATTGTGTCAAGTTGGCTGGATGTCCTTTGGGTGGTGGACCATTCTTGATACACACAGGAAACTGTGGAGAGAGAAAAACACAGCAGCGTTGCAGTTCTTGATACAAACCGGTGTGCCTGGCATCTACTACCAAACCCATTCCAAAGGCACTTAAATCTTGTCTTGCCCATTCACCCTCCAAATGGCATACATACACAATCTATGTCTCAATTGTCTCAAGGCTTAAAAATCCTTCTTTAAGTGTCTCCTCCACTTCATCTAAACTGATTGAAGTGGATTTAACACGTGACATCAATAACTGCTCATAGCTTTCACCTGCAGTATATGTCATTCTTAATGTTTTGTACACTCAGTACAAAGGATGAAAAATATTTGTTACATTTCTACATGGAATTTTTTACTCAATTCCAATGTATAGATAGTTCTGATGATTATGTTAATGTAACAACCTGTTGGTCAGGTTAAGTCATTGTACTTCAGTTTAAGTTTTCCCTAATTGCAATGTTTACAACGCTGGTTGAAATGAGATGAAAACAGTAATCTACTGGTGATTACTTAAAAAAAAAAAAAATTCACATCACAATAGGTTGACCATTGAAACAATGCTGACTCAACCAGTGTGTGCCCAGTGGGTTGTTACTCATATCTTGATTTGCAGTAATAATTGCAGGATACTATAACTCTGTTAATTTACCTTTCGAATAAGGTATCACAGTACCTCCTGAAAACGAATGGAATTAACCTTATGTCTAAGGAAATGGGTGTACACACTTTTAGTTTCACATTAGGTCGTCATGCGCAGCATGTTTGTGTACGGCTACGATTTCCGAAGTGTGTCCATGTCCAAGTTTGATCTCATTAACTTCTGAGCGTCATCGATTGATATTCTTCTGCAATACGAAAAATAGACACTCTGATTGAAAAGAACGAAGATGAAAATGTCAGAGGACCACGACGCGCACGTTCTCAACATTACCACATGTACAGAAATTAACCTGTCTTTTACGCACAGATTTTTACCAGCTGTGTTCGTGCTGGTGTTTGTCGTCGGAACATTTGCAAACTTCTGTGGGTTAAAAACTGTTTTTACACGCTGGAAGAAAATTGGAAGTATTAACATATTTATTCTCAACCTTGGAATAGCGGACTTGCTATACCTATTTACATTACCATTTTTGGTTGTCTATTACGCGCTAAACAGTAAATGGATATTTGGACAAACATTCTGCAAGATCACCAGATTCTGTTTCAATTTGAATCTCTACGGCAGTATCGGGTTCCTGACATGCATCAGTATTTATCGATACCTTGGTATTGTGCACCCAATGAACGTGATGGGAAGAATCAACACTCGCCACTCGGTGGCAATAAGTTTTCTTGTCTGGATTGTGGTTTTTATTCAGATACTTCCCGATATGTTCTTTGACAAGACAGCACCAAATTCCTCAGATGCGTGCTATGACTCGACAGCCAACCACCTTATCAAGGATTACCTGCCGTATAGCATTGGCTGGACTGTTACCGGATTCGTTATACCATTGCTCGTCATTCTTGCTTGCTATGGACATATAGTAGTGGTCCTTGCCACCAAAGCCAACGTCAATACTTTATTGAAACAGAGGTGTCTAAAACTAGTCATCATCTTGACTGTGTTATTCTCAATTTGCTTTATCCCTTACCATGTTTTGAGAAATCTCAATTTGAAGATAAGGATTTTGAAAATGGAAGGCACTTGCAAAGCAAGCTTCGATGACATCTATGTTGCTCATCAAATCAGCCGCGGCCTGGCTAGCCTGAATAGCGCAATCAATCCGTTGATTTACTTGATTGGAAATGATGATTTTCTCATGCGCTTTCATAATGTCACAAAACGAGCCAGGATGTCTCTTGTTCATTGGACTGGTGCTGTAATTTACCGCAAGGCAGATCCACCAACAGAAGAATTTCAACCAGAAAACTTTGACCAGCTAGTTATTTAAACCAATATTGTACCAAAGGCCTGTATGTAAATATGTTGTACTCTATGCTTTATTCATCATTCTCAGAGTATTTTATTGTGTTATGTGAGAGCCTGTGAGTGGCTGAATGCACTTGTGTAAAGTGATATACTGTTCCATTTAGTCAGTGATATGTAGAGCTATATCACTGAAAAAAACAAACTCTCAATATGCATTTCTGATATTACATAAGAATGACAGGTATTCCAGCATCCTATTACCTACCAATGACTGAAGTATTCCTCTGTTTTCAATAAACAATACAAATGTGTCAAGCTCAAATGACTTTGTCCATCTTACCTTGTCCTTGAGATAATATGGTAGTAGATCATGCTATCTACTTGGCTTCCCAGGGGAAACAAGATTTGAACTGAGGGCAAAAATCCCTCAACACCAACATGCACAGGAAATTGATGTCATACATGTTTATTAATTGCATATGACTTGTCAGTAGGGTTTTAGGTGCAGGTTAGAGAATGGGGACTTGAGGCTCACTTTATTTAGAAGACTCAGCAGACAGACATACACAAGGTTGCATCCCAAAATGCATCCCAAATGGAACCCTATTCCCTTTATAGTGCACTCCTTCTAACCAAGACCAATAGGTCTCTGGTCAAAAGTAGTACACCATAAAGGGAATAGGGTGCCTTTTGGGAAAAATTATAGAACCTAATGACAAATAGTGCAGTAAAAATAGGAAAACAGAAACACTTTCTCTCAACATTACTTAAAAAGAGGGAGACTGTTTGACTGGCTAGAATGATAACACATAACAGTTTATACTCTGCATAAATAACTTTAATTTAACTTAAGAACAGTTGATAAAAACAAAGCCAAGTCTGTTTGTGCAAGCATTCGAGTACAAGAAGTTGGATATTTGCACAAAACAGGCTTAGTGAAAATTCTTACTCTCCAGCAACACAAGCATGCAGTGATATTTCACCCCCTTCTGTTACCTTCACAGACCACTGAGAGCTGGGGTTGGCATTAGGGCAAGTCCTAGCGGATGACTGTTTGTGTTATGAGAAAATGGTGCCAAGAGAAGTCTAAATGAAAACATCTGCAATGCAATGTTTTGAATCTATGACCTACACCTTTTATTGATAGAGTATGTCCTCAACCGGCAGGCACTCCATTGCGGTTAGCAGTTCAAGAAAACTGTCAGACTACAATTTGCCATTGACAGCATGACAATGAGTGACAAAGGAGTTCACATGATAGGACAAACAGATCTGGGACCAGGCTGGAGCACTTCTATCAGTCACACATACTGTAGAGCAGAGTTCCACGTACTAATTTATCTAAACCTTGTTTAACACTTGTCGAAACACTTGTTAAAGCATAACCAAAATAAACCCAGCCTGGTTTCCAGTCTCTGTTCAGCTATTACATTCCACTAATATTTAGCATGACAGGAGTGGCAATGAGTGAAATTATAGCTAAACAGACTGGTACCAAGGCTGCAATACACCCCCGTAAATTCAGTAATACAGGAAAGAAGCATGCTGTATTGTATTCAGACTCAACATGCAAAGACAAGAGAAACAGTGACTGTAAATGAAAATCAAGCCGATATTTCAGTTTCATCTGAAATACCCCCCAAAACCCACAAATTACTCATAGTAATTCCAGTCCATTACAATGAGCCAGTCCTCCTATAGCTCCTTCCACCAGCCTTCACTGATGTGGGTGTACTGTACTGAAAAGAAAGAGAGCTCAACATTACATTTAAACTACTCAATCAGTGCGAGGAGTGAAGTCTCTGATGGGCATTGACTAGAGCAGTGAAGTCAGGTATAGTTTCTGACGTCGCTATGCACAGGATTGCTGAGAGGTGAGATCGGTAAGAGATGATCTGTGCCTTGAATTGTTATAGTTCATCACTGAAAATCTCTGTTCACATACAGTGGGGCAAAAAAGTATTTAGTCAGCCACCAATTGTGCAAGTTCTCCAACTTAAAAAGATGAGAGAGGCCTGTAATTTTCATCATTCATTCATCACACTTCAACTATGACAGACAAAATGAGAAAACAAAATCCAGAAAATCACATTGTAGGATTTTTAATGAATTTATTTGCAAATTATGGTGGAAAATAAGTATTTGGTCAATAACAAAAGTTTATCTTAATACTTTGTTATATACCCTTTGTTGGCAATGACAGAGGTCAAACTTTTTCTGTAAGTCTTCACAAGGTTTTCACACACTGTTGCTGGTATTTTGGCCCATTCCTCCACGCAGATCTCCTCTAGAGCAGTGATGTTTTGGGGCTGTTGCTGGGCAACACGGACTTTCAACTCCCTCCAAAGATTTTCTATGGGGTTGAGATCTGGAGACTAGCTAGGCCACTCCAGGACCTTGAAATGCTTCTTACGAAGCACTCCTTCGTTGCCCGGGTGGTGTGTTTGGGATCATTGTCCTGCTGAAAGACCCAGCCACGTTTCATATTCAATGCCCTTGCTGATGGAAGGAGGTTTTCACTCATAATCTCACGATACATGGCCCCATTCATTCTTTCCTTTACACGGATCAGTCGTCCAGGTCCCTTTGTAGAAAAACAGCCCCAAAGCATGATGTTTCCACCCCCATGCTTCACAGTAGGTATGGTGTTCTTTGGATGCAACTCAGCATTCTTTGTCCTCCAAACACGACGAGTTGAGTTTTTACCAAAAAGTTATATTTTGGTTTCATCTGACCATATGACATTCTCCCAATCTTCTTCTGGATCATCCAAATGCTCTCTAGCAAACTTCAGACGGGCCTGGACATGTACTGGCTTAAGCAGGGGGACACGTCTGGCACTGCAGGATTTGAGTCCCTGGCGGCGTAGTGTGTTACTGTTGGTAGGCTTTGTTACTTTGGTTCCAGCTCTCTGCAGGTCATTCACTAGGTCCCCCCATGTGGTTCTGGGATTTTTGCTCACCGTTCTTGTGATCATTTTGACCCCACGGGATCGAGGGAAATTATCAGTGGTCTTGTATGTCTTCCATTTCCTAATAATTGCTCCCACAATTGATTTCTTCAACCCAAGCTGCTTACCTATTGCAGATTCAGTCTTCCCAGCCTGGTGCAGGTCTACAATTTTGTTTCTGGTGTCCTTTGACAGCTCTTTGGTCTTGGCCATAGTGGAGTTTGGAGTGTGACTGTTTGAGGTTGTGGACAGGTGTCTTTTATACTGATAACAAGTTCAAACAGGTGCCATTAATACAGGTAACGAGTGGAGGACAGAGGAGCCACTTAAAGAAGAAGTTACAGGTCTGTGAGAGCCAGAAATCTTGCTTGTTTGTTGGTGACCAAATACTTATTTTCCACCATAATTTGCAAATAAATTCATAAAAAATCCTACAATGTGATTTTCTGGCCTCTCTCATCTCTTTAAGTGGGAGAACTTGCACAATTGGTGGCTGACTAAATACTTTTTTGCCCCACTGTACATAGGTTGACCCAAACAGTACAAACATCTTCTGAGCATGACTCCTAATCTTTGGAAAGTTTTGTTCATCAAGAGATGCATAGAACCTCGTCAGTGACATTGTTTTGAATAGTTCTCCAATCACTGCATCAGACTGAAGATAAGATAAGCTCAAGTTTCAGGTCAGTGGGGGCGTTATCCACATTGAAGGTGAAAGGAGAGGAAACCAACAGCATGCCATTTTCCAACACTTTGAAATCATCAAATTGACGAGAAAACTCACCGTTTAAAGCACCCAGCAACGATGTATACTTCTCCCGCTGGTCATCGGATAGGCAACAGACTAGTAGTGTCGGAAGGTGGGTGAGATTGTTGGCTTCTACTTGGCGGGTCAGGAGGAATCATTTTCCCTTGAAGGCTTTGACAAGCTGTACATCTGATGTGCAAGAAGGCCCTTCCCTTGTAGTTTGGAATTCAGTTCATTCTTGAGGGTCATGATGTCCACAGTGAAGGCAAATCAGGCCAACCATTCTTTATCTTGCAGTTGAGGGAAATCCACATATTTTCCTTTTATTTGCAAAAACTCAGTAATCTCCGACTGCAGGTCCCACACCCTTTTAAGCACCTACCCCGAATTCAGCCATCTCACGTTTGTGAGGTAGGGGAGTTCTGCATGACTTGAGTCTGTCTCTTCCAACAGTGAGACAAACTGCCTGTGGTTTAAAGATTTTGCTCTTATGAAGTTTATCACTTTAGGGGCTGTGTCCACATCATGGCTAATTTTCAGAGCACATTTACAGAGCACTTCCTGATGAATAATGCAATGCAGGAAAATAATTTGCACAGCTATTTTCAAGTATCTCCAGAGATGTTCGATTGGGTTCAAGTCCGGGCTCTGGCTGGGCCACTCAAGGATATTCAGACACTTGTCCCGAAGCCACTCCTGTGTTGTCTTGGCTGTGCGCTTAGGGTCATTGTCCTGTTGGAAGGTGAACCTTAGCCCCAGTCTGAGGTCCTGAATGTTCTGGAGCAGGTTTTCATCAAGGATCTCTCTGTACTTTGCTGCGTTCATCTTTCCCTTGCTCCTGACTAGTCTTCCAGTCCCTGCTGCTGAAAAACATCCCCACAGCATGATACTGCCACCACCATGCTTCACCATGATGCTTGGCATTCAGGCCAAAGAGTTCAACCTTGGTTTCATCAGACCAAAGAATGTTTCTCATGGTCTGAGTCCTTTAGGTGACTTTTGGCAAACTCCAAGCAGGCTGTCATGTGCTTTTACTGAGGAGTGGCTTCCATCTGGCCACTCTACCATAAAGGCGGGATTGGTGGAGTGTTGCAGAGATGGTTGTCCTTCTGGAAGTTTCTCCCATCTCCACAGAGAATCTCTGGAGCTCTGTCCTTGGTCGCCTCCCTGACGAAGGCCCTTCTCCCACGATTGCTCAGTTTGGCCAGGTAGCCAGCTCTAAGGATAAATCTTGGTAGTTCCAAACTTCTTCCATTTAAGAATTATGGAGGCCGGGCCTCCTGAGTGGTGCAGCGGTCTAAGGCACTGCATCACAGTGCTTGAGGCGTCACTACAGACCTGGGTTTGTTCCCAGGCTGTGTCACAACCAGTTGTGACCGGGAGTCTAAAAGGGCATTGCACAATTAGCCCAGTGTTGTCCGTGTTAGGGGAGGGTTTGGCCTGGGGGGCTTTACATGGCTCATCGTGCTCTAGCGACTCCTTGTGGCAATCCAGGCGCCTGCAGGCTGATTCCGGTCATCGGGTCATCAGTTCAATGGTGTTTCCTCTGTAGCTGGCTTCTGAGTTAAGCGGGCAGGTGTTAAGAAGCACGGTTTGGCAGGTCATGTTTCAGAGGATGCATGACTCGACCTTCATTTCCCGAGCCCGTTGGAGAATTGCAGCGATGAGACAAGATCAAAATTGGGGAGAAAAAATTATCAAGGCCACTGTGTTCTTGGGGACCTTCAATGCTTAAGAATTGTTTTGGTACCCTTCCCCAGATCTGTGCCTCAACACAATCCTGTCTCTGAGCTCTACGGAAAATTAATTTGACCTCATGGCTTGGTTTTTGCTCTGACATGCACTGTCAACTGTGGGACCTTACAGTTGTGTGCATTTCCAAATCATGTCCAATCATTTGAATTTACCACAAGTGGACTCCAATCAAGTTGTAGAAACATCTCAAGGATGATCAATGGAAACAGGATGCACCTGAGATCCATTTAGAATCTCATAGCAAAGGGTGTGAATACTTGTGTAAAAAGGTATTTCTGTGTTATTTTGAATACTGTAATGCTCCGGGTGTCGTGGGTGTGGAGTCAACTGCAGGAAACAGAATTTCAATGCTGTGCGTCTTTTTAATCGCGCTTAACACACCACAGGGTGCTCACAAAAGTAACATACAAAAACACAACAGAGCCGAAGGTTACAATGAAATAATCCCGCACAACAACCAGGCGGGCCGGCTGTCTAATAAAGACAAACTAATTAACCCTACACAGGTGCTACCACTAAACATACAAGGAGGGGGAGGAAAAACAATCAGTGGCAGCTAATAGGCCGGTGACGACGACCGCCGAGCGCCACCCGCCCGGGAAAAGGGAAACACCCTCGGTCGGACTCGTGACAGTACCCCCCTGACGCGCGGCTCCCGCAGCGCGCCGACACCGGCCTCGAGGTCGCCCGGAGGACGAGGCGCAGGGCGATCCGGATGGAGGCGATGGAAATCCTTCAACATGGAGGGATCCAAGATGTCTCTCACCGGTACCCAGCACCTCTCCTCCGGACCGTACCCCTCCCAGTCCACGAGGTACTGCAGGCCCCTCACCCGGCGCCTTGAGTCCAGAATGGCCCGGATCCTGTACGCCGGGGTCCCCTCGATGTCCAGAGGGGGGAGGGACCTCCGGTACCTCACTGTCCTGCAGGGGACCAGCCACCACCGGCCTGAGGAGAGACACATGAAACGAGGGGTTAATACGATAATAGGAAGGGAGTTGTAATCGATAACACACCTCGTTTATTCTCCTCAGGACTTTAAAGGGCCCTACACACTGCGGACCCAGCTTCCGGCAGGGCAAGCGGAGAGGTAGGTTTCGGGTCGAGAGCCAGACCCTGTCCCCGGTACAAACACGGGGCCTCACTGCGGTGGCGGTCAGCACTCCTCTTCTGCCGTCCACTCGCTTGTCGTAGAGAGTCCTGGACGGCCCTCCAGGTCTCCTTGGAGCGCTGTACCCATTCCTCCACCGCAGGAGCCTCGGTCTGGCTCGGATGCCATGGTGCCAGGACCGGCTGGTACCCCAACACACACTGAAAAGGGGACACGTTAGTAGAGGAGTGGCGTAGTGAGTTCTGAGCCATTTCAGCCCAGGGAATGTATCGTGCCCACTCCCTGGCCGATCCTGGCAATACGACCGCAGAAACCTGCCCACCTCCTGGTTCACTCTCTCCACCTGCCCATTACTCTCGGGGTGATAACCGGAGGTCAGGCTGACGGAGACCCCCAAACGTTCCATGAACGCTCTCCATACCCGAGACGTGAATTGGGGGCCCCGATCAGAAACGATGTCCTCCGGCACCCCGTAGTGCCGAAAGACATGGGTGAATAACGCCTCCGCAGTCTGTAGGGCTGTAGGGATACCGGGCAACGGGAGGAGACGGCAGGACTTAGAGAACCGATCCACAATCACTAGAACCGTG
This sequence comes from Oncorhynchus tshawytscha, assembly GCF_018296145.1. NCBI lineage: Eukaryota > Metazoa > Chordata > Actinopteri > Salmoniformes > Salmonidae > Oncorhynchus > Oncorhynchus tshawytscha. The sequence continues at coordinate 51,542,520 of NC_056430.1, forward strand.
GTGTTCCCCTGAGACGGCGGAAGATCGGTCAGGAAATCTATGGACAGATGTGACCATGGCCGCTGTGGAACGGGGAGGGGTTGTAGCTTCCTCTAGGAAGGTGCCTAGGAGCCTTACTCTGAGCGCACACTGAACAGGAGGAGACATAACCCTTAACGTCTTTAGCCAACGTAGGCCACCAATACCTCCCCCGAAGGCTCCCCACTGTCCTCGTCACCCCAGGGTGACCCGAGGAGGGTAGGACGTGAGCCCACCGAATCAGTTTGTCCCGAACACCAAGCGGCACGTACCTTCGCCCCGCTGGACACTGAGGAGGCGCGGGTTCAGCCCGTAACGCCCGCTCGATGTCCGAGTCCACCTCCCATACCACTGGGGCTACCAACTTTGAGGCGGGAAGGATGGGAGTTGGTTCGGTGGACCCATCCTCCGTGTCGTAAAGGCGGGACAGTGCGTCAGCCTTTACGTTCTGGGAGCCCGGTCTATAAGACAAAGTAAACCGGAACCGGGTGAAGAAGATGGCCCACCTTGCCTGACGTGGGTTAAGTCTCCTAGCTGCCCGAATATACTCCAGATTCTGGTGGTCGGTCCAGATGAGAAAGGGGTGCTTAGCCCCCTCAAGCCAGTGTCTCCACACCTTCAGTGCCTTAACCACCGCTAGCAACTCCCGGTCCCCCACATCATAGTTACGCTCCGCTGGGCTGAGCTTCCTTGAGAAGAAAGCGCAGGGGCAGAGTTTTGGTGGCGTACCCGAGCGCTGTGATAGCACGGCACCCACCCCAGCCTCGGACGCGTCCACCTCCACTATGAATGCTAGAGAGGGGTCCGGATGCGCCAACACGGGCGCCTCAGTGAACAGCGCCTTCAACCTGTTGAATGCTCCGTCCGCCTCGGCTGACCACTGCAAACGCACCGGGCCACCCTTCAGCAGTGAGGTAATGGGAGCCGCTACCTGGCCAAAACCCCGGATAAACCTCCGGTAGTAGTTGGCAAAACCCAAAAACCGCTGCACCTCCTTTACCGTGGTCGGAGTCGGCCAATTACGCACGGCACTAATGCGGTCACCCTCCATCACTACCCCGAGGTGGAAATGCGATATCCCAGAAAAGAGACGGCTCGTTTAGAGAACACGCATTTCTCAGCCTTGACGTATAGGTCATGCTCCAGCAGTCTACCAAGCACTTTGCGCACCAGAGACACATGCGCGGTGTGAGTAGCCGAGTAGATCAGAATGTCATCGATATAAACAACCACTCCCTGCCCGCACAGGTCCCTGAGAATCTCGTCTACAAAGGATTGGAAAACGGCTGGAGCATTTTTTAACCCATACGGCATGACGAGGTACTCATAGTGGCCTGATGTAGTACTAAATGCGGTTTTCCACTCGTCTCCCTTCCGAATACGCACCAGACTATACGCGCTCCTGAGATCCAGTTTTGTGAAGAACTGCGCTCCGTGGAACGATTCCACCGCCGTAGCGATGAGAGGTAGAGGGTAACTATACCCCACTGTGATGGCGTTTAGACCTCTATAATCGATACACGGACGCAAACCTCCCTCCTTTTTCCTCACAAAAAGAAACTCGAGGAGACGGGTGAAATGGAGGGCCGAATGTACCCCTGTCCCAGCGACTCCGTGACATATGTCTCCATTGCCAACGTCTCCTCCTGGGACAGCGGGTACACGTGACTCTTGGGAAGCGCAGCGTCTACCTGGAGATCTATCGTACAATCCCTTCCCGGTCGATAAGGTGGTAATTTAGTCGCTTTCACTTTACTGAAAGCGATTGCCAAATCGGCATACTGGGGGAATGCACACCGTGGAACCCTGGTCTGGACTCTCCACCGACGTGGCACCGATGGAAACTCCCAAACACCTTCCAGAACACTCCTCTGACCACCCCTGGAGAACCCCTGTCTCCACGAAATTTTAGGATTGTGCCGGGCCAACCAGGGAGTCCCCAGCACCACTGGAAACGCAGGCGAATCAATAATAAAGAAACTGATACGCTCCCTATGATTCCCCTGCGTCACCATGTCCAGTGGGACCGTGGTCTCCCTGACCATCCCTGACCCTAATGGCCGGCTATCTAGGGAGTGCACGGGGAAGGGAGAATCTATCGGCACCAGCGGAACCCCTAACTTAAGGGCGAGTCCGCGATCCATAAAGTTCCCAGCTGCGCCTGAATCGACTAGCGCCCTATGCTGGGAAGAGGGAAAAAGTAAAGGAAAAAAGTTAAGACAAACATGTGGCCAACAAGGGGTTCTGGGTGAGTTTGATGCTGACTCACCTGGGGTGACCGAGAAGCGTTCCGCCTGCCATCTCTACTCCCAGACGGACCCCCAGCACCGATCAGACGTGTGTCCTCTCCGACCACAGTTGGTGCAGGGAAGGCCTCCTCCTCCGGTACCCCTCGGCGCAGCCCCTCCCAACTCCATCGGAATGGGAGCGGAGGGGCTGGGTGGTGGAATGCACAGGACCCTCTCTGAACGCCAAGGGCAGCCAGCAGATTATCCAGTCGAATGGACATGTCAATCAGCTGATCCAGTGACAGAGTGGTGTCCCGACACGCTAACTCCCGGCGGACGTCCTCTCGGAGACTACACCTGTAGTGGTCCATGAGGGCCCTGTCGTTCCACCCAGATCCGGCTGCCAAGGTCCGGAACTCCAGCGCGTAATCCTGGGCGCTCCTCCTCTCCTGCCTGAGATGAAATAGTCGTTCTCCCACCGCTCGGCCGTCTAGAGGGTGATCAAACACGGCACGGAAGCGGCGGGAAAACTCTGGGTAGTGCTCCCGCGCTGAGTCTGGGCCATTCCAGACTGCGTTCGCCCACTCCAGAGCACGACCCGTGAGGCAGGAGATGAGGACACTCACCCTCTCTGCTCCTGAGGGAGTGGGTCTGATGGTGGCCAGGTATAGCTCCAGCTGAAGCAGAAACCCTGGCAACCCGCCGCAGCTCCATCATAAGCCTTCGGTAGCGTCAGACGGAGGGTGCTGGAGTCGGGAGATGGAGAGTCCGGAACCGTGGGTGCCGAAGGTGGAGAGAGGAGACCACTCCTCTCCCATCGGTCCATTCTCTCCATCACTTGATCCATCGCGGTTCCGATCCGATGGAGGACGGTGGTGTGGTGGAGAACCCGTTCCTCCATCGATGGGAGAGGGTTGGCTGCTGCTCCTGCTGACTCCATTCAATTTGATAGGTGCGGGATTCTGTAATGCTCCGGGTGTCGTGGGTGTGGAGTCAACTGCAGGAAACAGAATTTCAATGCTGTGCGTCTTTTTAATCGCGCTTAACACACCACAGGGTGCTCACAAAAGTAACATACAAAAACACAACAGAGCCGAAGGTTACAATGAAATAATCCCGCACAACAACCAGGCGGGCCGGCTGTCTAATAAAGACAAACTAATTAACCCTACACAGGTGCTACCACTAAACATACAAGGAGGGGGAGGAAAAAACAATCAGTGGCAGCTAATAGGCCGGTGACGACGACCGCCGAGCGCCACCCGCCCGGGAAAAGGAAACACCCTCGGTCGGACTCGTGACAAATACATTTGCAAACATTTCTAAAACCCAGTTTTTGCTTTGTCATTATCGGGTATTGTTTGTAGATTGATGAGAATTTACATTTTTTAAATTTTAGAATAGGGCTGTGACGTAAAAAAAATGTGGAAAAAGTTAAGGGGTCTGAAAACTTTTCGAAAGCATTGTATTTGAAGCCTCCAGACAAAGTGGTGAATGGAAAGAGACGTCTGTTACACAAACAACAAAACGTGTAATAACATTTGCCGATTGTCATTAGGACAAAATTAATGACCCCACTGCTGTCCGCACGTGTCTCGGTTTTGGCCACTCATCTCTGCCTTAGCAACATGTCAGTGTTCTTGTTGAACCACATCATATTTTGCATAGGATATACCACCTGTTTTCAAGTCCATTTGCAAGTGTTTCATGCCTCTGACATAAAGTAATGATAGATAATGATGTAATAAGCATAGAGGTTTCTTGACATTTTGTTTCCATTGTTGTGATAGGCTCATGTTTTACCGGGACGCCATACCAGACCGCACTGCCTTACTTTCACCCCTGGGTTTTATGCACTTTTTGCTCAAGCCCATGCCTCATTTGACTACAGCCACACAATACATCCTCCCCTTACACATAACATTTAAGCAAAGTTACATGTCTACACAGATTCAGGTAACACATTGGTTTCTTTGTAGGTAATGACAATCCGTCATGTCATCTGCTTCATGGCCCACGTGCCATCAGGCAACTCTACCAGCTCACACCCAGGGCTTGAGTTGAAGGGGGTGTTGCCAAGATGAACATGAACCTCCTCCCTCCAGTAGAGGAAAAGCTGCATACAGTCCACACACTGCTGCTCTCTCGCTGCTTGTGGTTGAGGCTACTTCCTGACCTTCTTCCGCTTCTTCTTGTTCTTTCTGGTTTGAGTATTACCAGAGTTTATTCTTGGGACTAGAGGAGTCATATTCAGGTAATATTGACTAGGCTCATTCACGACAGTATACAGGCAAGAACTGGGGCATTTTCAACTTCCATGAATTGAGTACAGATCCTTGTGACATGGGGCTGTGCATTATCATGCTGAAACATGAGGTGATGGTGGAGGATGAAATGCACGGCAATGGGTCACAGGATCTCGTCACGGTATCTCTGTGCATTCAAATTGCCATTGATAAAATGCAATTGTGTTTGTTGTCCGTAGCTTATGCCTGCCCATACCATAACCCCACCATGGGGCACTCTGTTCATAACGTTGACATCAGCAAACCGCTCACCCACACAACGCCATACACACTGTCTGCCATCTTCTATGTACAGTTGAAACCGATTCATCTGTGAAGAGCACACTTCTCCAGGGTGCCAGTGGCCATCAAAGGTGAGCATTTTCCCAATGAAGTTGGTTACGGCACCGAACTGCAGTAAGGTCAAGGCCCTGGTGAGGATGACAAGCATGTAGATGAGTTTCGCTGAGACGATTTATAACAGTTTGTGCAGAAATTCTTCGCTTAGTCAAACCCACAGTTTCATCAGCTGTCCGGGTGGATGGTCTCAGACTATTATCCCACAGGTGAAAAAGTCAGATGTGGAGGTCCTGGGAAGGGCATGGTTACACGTGGTCTGCAGTTGTGAGGCTGGTTGGACGTACTGCCAAATTCTCTAAAATGACATTGGAGACAGATTATAGTAGAGAAATTATCATTAAATTATCTGGCAACAGCTCTGCTGGACATTCCTGCAGTCAGCATGCTAATTGCACGCTCCCTCAAAACTTGAGGCATCTGTGGCATTTGTGTTGTGTGACAAAACTGCAGATTTTACAGTGGCCTTATATTGTCCCCAACACAAGGTGGATGGACAATCTTGGCAAAGGAAAAATACTCACTAAGAGGGATGTAAACAAATTTGTGCACAAAATTTGAGACAAATAAGCTTTATGCGCTTATGGAAAGTTTCTGGGATATTTTATTTCAGCTCATGAAACATGGGACTGACACTTTACATGTTGCGTTTATATTTTTGTTCAGTGTATACAGATGCCAGATGTATAAAAGGTTAATTGCAGGGGGGCTGGGCATTTCCCACAGGCGGTTATTCATCGGAAGAACTGTATAAAAAAGCAACACCCCAATAAATAACCTTTCTTAAAATTAAATGTTGCAAAAAGTAATTAGTTAAGAAGTGGAGGGCGTTCAATCAACGTGAGTCGAGGTGCAACCAAAACATTAGCTCATCATTGAAAAAGCAAAGGCGCAACGCTCGCTCACCAGTTTAACTATTAAAAGCTTCTTAAAAGTAATTAAGTCATTTTAAAATCATCTGAAAGCATTTCACTAAATAACACAAAGACATGTCAAATCAGGTAATGACTGAAGGAAGTATGCTTTAAATTCATTTCTCTCAGTCATTAGATGTTTTGGTCACTCTCACTTCTAACAAGTGCTAGAGAGCATCAGAGAGACACATACTTGTTCCCGAGAGTCGTAGCTTTCAGGAATGGGGTCATAATATTTTGTCGCTACAGTTACAATACTAGAGCCAAATTCAGATAAAGACAAAATAATCAACATGCTACATAGGTTGTAGAAACCCCCCAAAACTCTAGAAACTACACTATAGACCAGGGTTCCCAAAATGTTTCACTTGGGACCCCCTTCCCGCTGTTTGGGCACCACTGCTATAGACAACCACCATAGTCCTTTTAATTTTGGCACTCAACGTCAGATTGTGTGGCTGGAATATTTTTGCAGATACTTTATTAATGTTCAGAATTGATCAAAAGGCCAGTCTAAATAAATTTAAAAAACAGTCCGGATCTGGCTTGCAGGCCGCCAGTTGAATAGCCCTGATGTAGGGAATCTATTTTCAGGTGTATCTTTTATGCCTGCTATGTTAGGTTATGGGCGCAGAATGACAACACCTCACCTGATTGGTCAGAAGAAAAGGCAATGCGCTCATGTGATTGGTCAGAGAAAAAGGTAATGCGGTCACCTAATTGGTTGGGAAAAAAAGCATGGCCAGCAACAGAGCCATCATGTCTTTCTCTTGCAGAAGTGTGTTGCATTATGGGTATAAAATATGTCAGACTTGCGACTACATGACCTTTACAACAACCATGTGATCAAAGGTCATAAACTTTCGACTGCTGTCAACTGGAAATTTCTGCCGTTTCTCCCCACCAACTGAAACTTGAAATTGGAACCAAAGCATTGTGGGAGACAACCTCTAATCCTTTTCATATTGTTTACCCAGAATGTGAACTGATGTACATGTATAGTCTAATCCTTTTCTGTACAGTAAGTGTTTTGTCCTTCATGTGATTTAATAAAATGTATGTTCTTTACATGCTTACTGACAAAAGCAACATAAAGGTTGAGAATTAAAGAAATACACTCCAGCTGTGGTGATGCTGACATGCTATCAATTACTATACAGTAAGAATATTTGGGGACTCCATTTAATCACATCTATTACAATTCCATGCTGCACAATCACAAATAATAACGAGGAAGGTACTAGGGCCTGAAGTAATGGAAACAAAATATCAGTGTTATGCTGAAGTAAAATGTTATGTTGAAGTACTGAAATTCCCACAGAAGAATGTTGTTTCTTAACGTTCTCGGAACAATTTGAGAACAATACTTTAAATAAAACCATGTAGGAAACATTATCATTGGTGTAAAGTACTTAAGCAAAAATATTTTAAAGTACTACTTAAGTAGTTTTTGTTGGGTATCTGTACTTTTCTATTTATATTTTTGACAACTTTCTACTTCACTAATGAAAATAATGTACTTTTTACTTCATACATTTTCCCTGACACCCAAAAGTATTTGATACATTTTGAATGCTAAGCAGGACAGGAAAATGGTCAAATTCATGTACTTATCAAGAGAACAGCCCTGGTCATCCCTACTACATCTGATCTGTCTGACACACTAAACACACATGCTTAGTTTGTAAATGATGTCTGTGTTGGAGTGTGCCCCTGGGTGTCCATAAATTCAAAACATTTAAAAAATGGGTCCGTTTGCTAAACATAAGGAATTTGAAATTATTTCTACTTTTACACTTAGCCAAGGCTTGTGCAAGGCTACTTATAGGCCCAACATATGAACATAGTAATCACTGCTCCAGTCAGTGTTCCTCTTTATGTTCCTCTTTATCCAATGATCCTTACCACCAGGAACTTGAATCCAAGCCCTGTCCTGTTGTATAGGACCAATGAGATTAGGATTAACCTGGTTTGAGTGGCAGGAGGAAAACAATCACTATCGTGCCTCTCTCCGTGGCTATGGCATTAAATTGACCCTAGGCACAGATCTAGGATCAGCTTCCTCTCCCCCAATCCTAACCATAACCATTAGTGGGAGATATACAAACCTGACCCAAGATCACCATCTAGGGCAGGGATGCGCAACTTTGATGGGGCTGGGGGCCATAAATAACCTGAACTCATCATGCGGGGCTGCAGGTAGCCTAGTGGTTAGAGCGTTGGGTCAGTAACCGAAAGGTTGTTGGATTGACTCCCCGAGCTGACAAGGTAAAAGAAACTCTGTCGTTCTGCCCTTGAACAAGGCAGTTAACCCACTCTTCCCCAGTAGGCTGTCATTGTAAATAAGAATTTGTTCGTAACTGACTTGCCTAGATAAATTAAAAGTGGCTTGTGGGTCTGCGTCCGTACCCACACATTCAGTCAGAGCCTGCCCTAGCCTTTTGGGGGCCCTAAGCGAAGTTACCTTCACAGACCACTGAGAGAATTCCTGAGGCAGCTGGGGTTGTTATTAGTGCCAGTCCTAACAGATAAATGTTTGTGTTGTGAGAAAACAGTGGCAAATGAAATCTGCAATGCAATGTTTTGAATCTATGACCTACGTCATTTATTGATAGAGGATGACCTCAACGCACACTCCATTGCGGTTAGCAGTTCAAGAAAACTGTCAAACTACAACTTGCCATTGACAGCATGACAATGAGTGACAAAGGAGGTCACATGATAGCACAAACAGATCTGGGACCAGTGTAGGGCACTTCTATCAGTCACACATACTGTACAGCGGAGTTCCATGTACTAATTTATCGAAACCTTGTAGAAACACGTGTTAAGTTGTTTGCCTGATTGCAGTTTCTCTTCAGCTATAACATTCCACTAATGCTTAGCATGACTTGAGTGGCAAGGAGTGGAATGATAGCTAAAGAGACAGGTACCCAGGCTACAATAAACCTCCTTAAGTACTACACTAGACAAGTGCCAAGGAAATAGGCATGTAGTGTGTGTACAGTGTTATGATAAGGGTTGGGTGGCCATGCAAGAAAAGGGAAACACCTGCTCATCTCCGGCCGTGACTGTAAATGAAAGTCAAGCTGGTATTTTCATTTCACCTGAAATGGAAATGGTCTCTAGTTTCAAGTTTCTGGGAAATAAAACAATACGAGCGAGAAAATACCCCTCAAAACCCATGAATCACCCGAAGTAAAACAGGAAGGAGTATGGAGTTAATGAGGGGGGAAAAAGACAAAGTGACTGCAAAATTCTCATGAATTGTTTGTTGCTTCTACAGTAGCTCTGTCGTATATTTAGCCCTGTCCAGCAGACCTGGGTTCAAATACTATTTGAATCTTTCAAATACCTTGAGTGTTTGCTTTAGGTAAATCCTGTCTGAAATGACAGGTGGGCGGGGTTTGCATATTAGGGACTTTTCTACTGGTTTCATTGCAACATGCCAGCTCAACCAGGCACACTTAAACTATTTGAAATGATGTCAAATAGTATTTGAACCCAGGTCTGCTCTCCAGCTCTGGCCCCTTGTGGTCAAGGTGTCCTTTCTGTGCAGTGATCAACAGGATCTGGACGCTGCTCAATACCGTAAATTAATCTGGAGTCCATGACACACTGCACTTCCTCTCTGGTTTGTATTTTGGCTCATGCTATGGCAGTAAACAGGAATACACAGTTGAACAGCATGCTCCTGGTGTGAAACGTCCACAGAGGCTGGACTCAAGAACTTTAACTCGAAATAAACTGGAACAATCTCGGTATCACAAAGCACAATTCTTACAGTGCCCTCAGTGCCATTCTTGTGTAAGCAGTTATACACCCCCAATATGACACAATGTAAAAACTGTGAAGGGCTTAATGCTGGAAGGTTCTAATGCACTATAAGCATTCACATATTTCACAATAACAAGGGCTCTTTATGTCACGTCTCATACTTTTTTTCCTTAACAGGCCTAGTTCAAAGGAAATTCTTGAGAGTTAGGTGTTAGCCAGACAAGTTCAGACCATACTTGGCATTTGAAATATGAAGACATCCAAGCACTGATTCATCCCCCTCTATCTATCTGATACGTTGGAAGCTGGAGATTAGATTTTTGTGTCCCAAATGGCAACCGATTTCTTATGTAATGCACTACTTTTGACCAGGGTCCATAGAGCTCTGGTCAAAAATGGTGCTCTATATAGGGAATAAGGTGCCATTTGGTATGCAGTCATTGTTTTGTGTAGGGCTTACTAAGGCCTCACATACAGTACCATTCAAAAGCTTTGCCAAGTGTGTGCAAAGCTGTCATCAAGGCAAAGGGTGGCTACTTTGACAAATCTAAAATCTAAAATATATTTTGATGTGTTTAACACTTTTTCGGTTACTACATGATTATATATGTGTTATTTCATAGTTTTGATGTCTTCACTAATAAAATAAAGAAAAACCCTTGAATGACTAGGTGTGTCCAAACGTACTGCATGCTTTTGTAGACATATAATAAATATTAGCATTTTCCATTTGTGAGAGAGGCAATCCCTGATGCTCTACATAACCTATATGATCGCATAAACATAGTGTGTTGATGTCACGACGTCACCGACCTTCTAGCCATCACTGATCCATTTTTCGTTTTCCATTGGTTTTGTCTTGTCTTCCTTCACACCTGGTTCCAATCCCATCAATTACATGTTGTGTATTTAACCCTCTGTTTCCCCTCATGTCCTTGTTGGAGATTGTTTGATTGTATGTTTTGTGCTAGTTATGTGTCGGTGTGCGAACGGTTTTGTACCCACTTTATTATTTTTTGTATATTTTAGTTTTTGGAGTTTTAGGAGCACTTATTAAACGACTCCATTTATACCAAGTTCGTTCTCCTGCGCCTGACTTCCCTGCAACCAACATGCACCCATTACAGTTGAGTTAAATGTCAGATTGTTTGATTTTGAGTAATCCCGACCACAGAGATGCAATACCACACACAGCTTCAAAAGACTACCAATAATAGCATGGCAATATGTCTAGGATGTAGACATAACAATGTCATAACTACATATCAGACAAACGTTCATTTTTTTTCTCTGTATCATTAAAGGACTGGGTTCCAAAAAATTATATATTGACAACGTCTTTTATTAGAGAGAGAAAAAAAATATATATATAGCTATGCACTCACGCCCCACTAGCCCACTACAAGGGCAATATCCTTCTCTGCTCTTGCCTCCTGGTGAAGCCCCCTGGTGATAGTTTCCGAGCACCATGGTGTCCTTCCAGATTCCGTTGACCAGGCAGCAGGCATCGGTCCGCTTCACCGAACTCGTAGAACCTCTGCGCCAACAGGTTGTTGATCTGTATGCAGAATGATTCACAGGTCACCGTTCCGAGCTGGTTCCCTTCCTCCATGTTGGTCAGCTGGAAGAGCTTGTAGCAGATCTCAAACTGCTCCCTGGGCTCCTGCTCCTCCTGCCCCAGTGCAGCCGGACGCAGTCAGCCAGAGACGTGTCGAACCTCTTTCAACCTAACTTGTTCTCCCCAATTAAGGTGTCACCAGCCTCCTGTGGTAGAAGTCACAAGCAGCCATGTTACAAGACAAGCTAATGGATTCTCAGTATTGATTCATTCTTAGCAGTAGCACCAGTAATCAATATTTCAGGCCACATGAAAATATATTAATCTTTACTCCCCAAATTACTGAGATTGTGTCCAGACAATTACTATATGATAGGCTACCAATAGCAGAAGATGGCAAGTGCACATTTACAGAAGGCCTAGGCTTTCGGATCTGTGGTCAAACAATGCACAGTGAAGCTGTCTCTTCTTCAAGTTGAACAATTCTCTATGACTAACAGATGGTGTACATTTGGCCTACTTTATTTCAAGTATAATACCTTACCTGCTCTGTCTAATGAATTGCCATCTTGCACAACAAATGGCTTGGAAACATCTGGAAGTCTTTGCAGAAATTGTGTTTTGAAAGGTGTGTTTCAAAATTACCATAGCCACGAACCCAAATAACACAGGATCAATGTTGTGAGGTTATATTGTATACATTTTGAGAAAAGTCCTTGAAAATGTCTGAAGATTACAGCAGCCAGAGGTCTTCATATCAGAGTGTGTGGAATTTTTCAGAAAGTATTCATACCCCTTGACTTATTCCACATTATGTTGTGATACAGCCTGAATTCAAAACTGATTATCACACAATACCCCATAATGACAAAGTGAAAACATGTTTTGAGATTTTTTTGCAAATGTATTGAAAATGAAATACAGTAATATCTCATTTACATACGTATTTACACCCTTGAGTCAATATACAGTATGTTAAAATCACATTTGGCATCTTGGCTCTGCCAAGACTCAGCTGTGAGTCTTTCTGGGTAAGTCTCTAAGAGCTTTGCACACCTGGATTGTACAATATATGCTCATTATTATAAAAAAAAAATATTCAAGCTCTGTCAAGTTGGTTGTTGATCATTGCTAGACAGCCATTTTCAAGTCTTGCCAAGCTAATTTAAGTCAAAACTGTATCTAGGCCACTCAGGAACATTCAATGCTGCCTTGGTAAGCAATGTATTTTTGACCTTGTGTTTAAGGTTATTGTTGGAAAGCAGAGTAAATCAGTTATTCTTCTAGGATTTTGCCTGTGCTTAGCTCTCTTCCGTTTCTTTTTAATCCTAGAAAACTCTCTAGTCCTTGCTGATTACAAGCATACCCATAACATGATGCAGCCACCATCATGCTTGAAAATATGAAGAGTGGTACTCAGTGATGTGTTGTGTTGGATTTGCCCCAAAAATAACACTTTTTATTCAGGACAAAGGTAATTTCATTGCCACATTTTTTGCAGTTTTATTTTAGTGCCTTATTGCAAACATGATGTATGTTTTGGATATTTTTATCCTGTACAAGCCTTCCTTTTTTAAACTGTCATTTAGGTTAGTATTGTGGAGTAACTACAATATTGTTGATCCATCCTCAGTTCTCTATTATGTGTAAAGTGAAATCCCAGAGCGATTTCCTTCCTCTGCGGCAACTGAGTTAGGAAGGATGTCTTTATCTTTGTTGGGACTGGGTGTATTGATACACCATTCAAAGCCTAATTAATAACTTCACCATGCTCAAAGAGATATTCAATGTCTGCTTTTTATTTTTACCCTTCTACCAATGGGTGCCCTTCTTTGCAAGCCATTGTTTAAACCTCTCTGATGTTCGTGGTTGAATCTGTGTTTGATATTCACTGCTCGACTGAGGGACCTTACAGATAATTGTATGTGGTGTACAGAGATGAGGTAACCCTTCAAAAATTATGTTAAACACAATTACTGCACACAAAGTGAGTCCATGCAACATATTATGTGACTTGTTAAGAAAACAAATCACTCCTGAACTTATATCGGCTTGCCATAACAAAGAGGTTGGATATTTATTGACTCAAAATACAGTATTTCAGCTTTACATTTTTTATGGGGTATGGTGTGTAGGCCAGGGACACAAAAATCTAAATGTAATACATTTTACATTCAGTGTGTAACACAACAAAATGTGGAAAATGTCACGGGGCATGAATAGCTTCTGAAGGCACATCTTCATAGTGCGCTCAAAATGGAATGTTTGATAACATCGATTATAATCAATAATTTGCAAGCTGCATCGGGCGCATAAGCATAACTGCCTGATATGGCAACTGCTTGGCATCTGACCGCAAGGTGCTACAGAGGGTAGTGTGTACTGCCCAGTACATCACTGGGGCCAAGCTTCCTGACATCCAGGACATATACAGTATACTAGGCGGTGTCAGAGGAAGACCAAAAAAATCAAAGACTCCAGTCACAGACTGTTCTCTCTGCTAACCCACGGCAGGTGGTACCAGTGCACCAAGTCTAGGACCAAAAGGCTCCTTAACAGCTTCAACCCCCATGCCATAAGACTGCTGAACAATTCATCAAATAGACACCTGGACTCTTTACATTGACCCCCCTCCCTTTGTTTTAAATTGCTGCTACTCGCTGTCTATTATCTATGCATAGTCACTTTACAAATGACCTCGACTAACCTGTACCTCCTGTATATAGCCTTGTTATTGTTATGTAATTTTCTTGTGTTACTTTTTGATTTTATTCCAAATATTTTTACTTTAGTTTATTTAGTAAATATTTTCTTAACTCTATTTCTTGAACTGCATTGGTGGTTATGTATGTCAGTCACAATTGTTTCAAGGCTTAAAAATCCTTATTTAACCTGTGTAACGATCCTCTTCCTGTGAATGACAGGACCAAGGCACAGCGTGAGACGTGTTCATGATATTTTATTAAAATCAGAACACTAGAAAGAAAAATAACAAAGAGGAAAATGAACAGTTCTGTAAGGAAACTAACAATTACAGAAAACAACTATCCACAAAACCCATGTGGGCAAGAGCTACCTAAGTATGGTTCCCAATTAGAGACAACGATAGACAGCTCTCCCTGATTGAGAACCATACCAGGCCAAAAACAAAGAAATACAAAAACATAGAAAAAATAACATAGAATGTCCACCCTAGTCACACCCTGGCCTAACCTAAATAGAGAATAAAAGCCTCTCTATGGCCAGGGCGTGACAACCTGTCTCTTTCCCTTCATCTACAATGATTGAAGAATATTTAACAGATGACATCAATAAGAGATCATAGCTTTTACCTGGATTCACCTGGTTAGTCTATGTCATGGAAAGAGCAGGTGTTCCTAATGTTTTGTACAATCAGAGTATAAGCTCTGTTATATAATGTTATTACCATCATTTGTCAACAGAGCTGTTTTGCTTTCACTTTTACTTATAAATCTGACATTTCTATTGGATTCCACGTCAAATTTCGTCCAACACCCAATTGATATTTAAAGAAAAAAAAATCTAATTATGTTGGATTTGATTTATAAACCACAGATAGCATGACTGTGGCAGTGTTAATATTTCACCAGTAGAGGGAAGCGTCCGTGACTTCTTTACATTGTTATATAGGCTATTTGTGTTATCAGCAACAACATTGTCTTCCAGAAGCGAGCTGTAATGATGGACCTCTCTCACAGGGAAAATTATAACCCAAGAACCTCCTATTCAGACCCAAAAATACCAGAGAGAGAATAACATTAAAAAAATAATCCCTTAGTAAAAATAACTAAAGGTTCCTCAAATCACACAGTGATTATAGAGGGAAAATCACCCAAGGCACAACTGTTTTGCCTCTGCTTGTCAGCACAAATATTTACCCATACACTGCAAGCCAGATGAGGTGAAATATGAGCATCAGGCTTACATGTTGACAGACTGTCTGTCTCTGTCTACGTCCCAAATTATAACCTATTATTCCATACATAGTGAATTACTTTTGACCAGACCCCGATGAGCCCTGGTCAAAACATTTTAGTGGTGCTGCCATGCCAAATAATGTCCCCCTGATGACCTAATGATTCGAATTTTGGAGATCATTACAGCCTAAATTACATTATTTTCATTATTGCTATGTAAACAAGGCTGATTTCCGATGACATTTTCACCGTTCAAACAAGTTTTGTTTAGCTAATAAAATGAAAACATTACTTCCAACTACTTTTGGGTACCTTGTTAACATTACAACATGAAATACATGTCTTAAACATTGCTACGATCCGGAAATGGCAAAGAAAACGTGTAATCTGTTTGACACATTAAAGTTACTTACCGTACAGATCAGGAAGTCAGCTCCATTCATATGCAAATCCATTTGATTCATATACAGGCTTGTCTGGCTGCCATGTGTTTTATTTTAACCTGCCCTTCCCTTACTTACACTGAAGCAATTTAATTTCAGTAGTCCTCAACTATGATTTTTTTTTCTTCTTCTATTTCACATAGCTCATTAGTACACCCTTATGGTTGAATATATATGTATGTATCTATTGCATGTCCTAGGATACAACAATGAATAATGTGGAACAAATAAATACCATCAAAGGATACCTTACAACTTACAATAATGAACACCTTGTGAAACAGATGTGAAAACCAACCTGGCAATATTTAAGATTTTAATACATAAACGTGGATATTTTTGGCACAGTTGTGTCATGAATTAAAAAAAATTGCCAATTTTTTTTTGTACACTCACATGGCAATCATAGACTAAAATACTGAATTCTGGTGTGTGGAATTTTGAGGAGGTGGTGGCTGTGTGGGTGGGAGGTTCTGCCTGCCACTTGTTCTCAACAGGCAGCCAGTCTCGGGAAGGGGGACTTGAAGAGGGAGACTGCAAATGTCCAGGCACTCCTGCTCTCTTTGTTCTGCGTGTTTGCAGTGCTAGTGTTTTTAGTTCATTAATCTGTGTATCTCACATATTATGTGTCCAGTATGATAGAATGAGAAAACTTTCTTAGATGATAATGACAACAACAGTAGCTGTAGATGATGTCATGAAAAGTTGGAGGGTGGTTGGTAATGGAGGACATCGGGTGGATCCACGTCTGGGTGTTGGGCAGAACCCCTAGCTCCTGGAGAACTGGAGAAGAGTTTAAGGGAACAGGGTAGGAGAGAAAGACGTAAACAAGCAGACACACAGGTTACAGTCTACTGTGAGAAAATGTGATGGATTAGTGCAGTGTTATAAATGGGAGATATATACCTTCAAAACCTTTGGAAGGTACAGCCTACCTCAAGCTGGTCCCCGTCTGACTCAGAGCACAATCATGTTGATCCGAACTCACTGGTTCTGGTGGATGGGAAACCTCCTGGGGGCTTGGACAGTCAATAGTCCTAAGGTAATTTTGAGAGGTAAATTGAAAAGGTAAATTTTTATAAGCTCAGCATAACTTCCATTTCTTGCGTTCTCAAATGTCAACCAAAGCTTAACATACTTTGTCTAATGGGCTTCACCGAAGTGTAGGGTGATAGTGCTTTCAGTGGTCGACCGTCCAACTGGAGAAGATTGTTGGCTTTCACCGAGGTAACCCTAGGAAGACAGAGAAAAATATCAGTGTTAGGGAAACTAAAACTAGTTTCAAGTTATTTTGTGTGCAAATGCAAATTGTTATTATATGAGATTTTTAATATTCACCTTAAAATATGTAGACCCCTAATACAGTAGGAGCGAAAGAGCAGAAAGGTTTCCCAGGTCTCGCCTTCCTTTCGTCCTTCTTCCAAACCAAGTCATTCGCCTAGATGTCGTGTGCCCCTTCTTGATTCTGCTCCAATAGCCCTCCTTCTGTTTCTCCTGTGCCTTGTTGATATTCAGTCTCACCTTGATTGACAGGAATAAAATAAAATAAAACAGGATTAAATGCAATTATATTTCATATTACAAAAACATTTCTTACATATCTCTTGGAGGGCCAGAAAATAAACTAACAGAGGACAATCATTTTTACCTGGTCAAAAACCTACACATCCTTCTCAGTCCGTGCCTGAAGGTGGTCCTCAAAGGCGTTCTGATCTGGTTTGACAACTTCCACCACCTCAGGTGGGGTTTCAGTGAAAGTACATTATACAAAAATAGCAATAGATCAACAACAACACTATGTAAATCATGGGTGAACCGTGGGTTCAAGGATGTCCATCATCACCTTGGTGGTGGCCTCACCAGTCTTGTCCTTGATGGGTATCATAAAAAACGAAAATCTATTTTTGGTTCCAAGCACCCTTTTTAATGGGTTACAAAAGGGAATTCACAGTTAAGCATGTACTCTTCATTTACTGACCTTAAAACCTCTTTGGGCTAGGCGTGCCTCAAGCGACCCACCTCAACAACATCCAGTGAAATTGCAGAGCGCCAAATTCAAATGACAGAAATCGTAATATTAAACTTTCATGAAAATACAAGTGTCATAATTTAAAAGCTTAACTTCTTGTTAATCCAGCCGCTTTGTCAGAAAAGGCTTTAAGGCAAAAGCAGACCATTATCTGAGGACAGAGCCCCGCATACAAAAGCATTAAAAACATTTTCCAACCAAGCAGATGCATCGGGAAAGTCAGAAATAGCGATAAAATAAATCCTTTACCTTTGAAGATCTTCATCTGGTTGCAATCACAAGGGTCTCTGTTACATAACAAATGGTCCTTTTGTTCAAAAAAGTCATTTTTTATATCCCCAAAAAGTATGTTTATTTGGCGTGCTTCAGTCAATAATCCACCGGGTTCTCCTCGTTCCTGGATTTCGTGAAGGGTCCGACGAGGTCCACCCCTAACATTTAAAGTAGTCCAATGAGGTCCACCCTAACATTTAAAGTGTTAGAGAGAAGATACCTTATTCTTTCTTACCAGTGGCAGGTAGCCTAATGGTTAGAGCGTTGGACTAGTAACCGAAAGGTTGCAAGATTGAATCCATGAGCTAACAAGGTAAAAATCTGCTGTTCTGCCTCTGAACAAGGCAGTTAACCCACTGTTCCTAGGCTGTCATTGAAAATAAGAATTTGATCTTAACTGACTTGCCAAGTAAAATAAATCTGTGTCATGCAGATTTTCATATTTGTAAGGATACTGACACAAGTCAGGATCCCTGGGAACGTGCCCGGTCGATATTTGGTAATGAATACTACAAGTTTAGATAGCTGGCTAGACTAACTACAAATCAAAAATGTGTTAGCTGACATGGCTAATTGAGTGACTGTCAGAACAAAATAAAAACTGATGACGCACAACCACATTTCAAAATGGCACCTTGTGTATTCTACTATTCTCACTCTAAACAGTAAATTCAGACCTGAGTCCCCCCAAACAATTTTTTTATATATTCTTTGGGATTATATATATCTTTCTGTATATTTATCCACAGGCCTACAAAGGGTTTCCCATCCCTGGTCTAGAGGCAACTTCAGCCTACTTCCCCTCTGTGTGCTGAAACAGGAAACTGAAAGTGACAACATCTGAGGGACACACATATACTTTCAATCAAGTGACACAACGATAAAGAGATTCCTCAAAAGCAAAGGGGAAGTAAAATGTTTGATATTCTGAACATCTGAGCATTTTGATATCAACACATGTTGGTAGACACCCGCACACCCGCAGGGTCGCTGTTACCTTTTGTTCTTGTGTTGTGCTAGGAAAGACATGAAGAGTAAATAGTTTTCTCAATTGAATACAACATTCACGTCACATTCCAAGATTTCATTTCATTATGGGTAAACTCACAGGAAAATACACTGAGTATACAAAACATTTGCAATTCGTCAGGGCATGGACTCTGTCTGGCCAATGTTGACTCCAAAGCTTCCTGCAGTTCTGTCAAGTTGGCTGGATGTCTTTTGGGTGCTGGACCATTCTTGATACACACAGGAAACCATTGAGCGTGAAAAACACAGCAGCATTGAGGTTCTTGACACACTCAAACAGATGCGCCTGGAACCTACTACCATACCCCGTTCAAAGGCACTTCAATATTTTGTCTTGCACATTCACCTTCTGAATGGTACACATACACAATCGATTCAGCGCATCACTGGGGGCGAGCTCCCAGCCATCCAGGCGGAATGGTGGAATGTTCTCTCCATGCTCCTGTCCGGCAGGTGGTACAGGTGCATCAAGGCTCAGACCAACAGACTCTTTAACAGCTTCTATCCCCTGGACATAAAACAGACTATCCACACTGACTCTATGTCCATCCACAGGTCTCTACCCACTCAGACACAAATGATGTTGCTGCTAAAAAGATGATTGATTAGATGTGTTGGTCCCGCTTTAAATGGTGTTCAGCTTATAAAGGCTTCATAAAGCCTTCATAAGCACTACATACATGTTCTACAAAGCATCTATAACCGTATGCCATGCTTTATAAAGGGTTCATAAATGTGGCATAACTGTGTGACATAGTCACCAATGTCAAATGTGACATAATCCAGTATGTTGAATATTATATAATCATGTGCTTTATAAAGGGTGACATGTGCTGAAGGATGGCACACGCTCTAAAGTGAAGTCATGTTAGTCACATTACACCTAATTTCGTTCCCAGACACTTCCGCCCAAATGCTTGGAAGGTCTGGTGGAACAACTCATCAAACTTGGCCTTCATTAGTTAGGGTTAGGTTTAAAATCTAATTTTAAGAAGAGAAATTGTAGAAATGGGAAGGGTTCAGCCATAATTATGACTTTGTGGCTGTTTTAACTATTAACGACCAGGGGGAATGATGACTAATACTTTACTCAGTAAGGTCCCTCCCATAGAATTCTATGGTCACTCCCACTAAGGCCAACTTTGAATGGTTGATATCCCAGGCTTATATAGGCTGTGTGCGCCATAGCCTGGGGACGATGTTACACCAAGAAACACTTACCTTGATGAAAGCCCCCAACATAAGGAAATTGAAAGTAGCTTTCTTCTGGAACCAAGTTCCATGTTCCTCATTACACAAACACACACACAACAATATAATGAGCCATACCGTGTGGTTCTGAACCCAGTCAGGTCTTTGACACATTCACCCACTCCCCCATTGAAAGATCAGTCACAAAATGTTAGTACCATTGTAACAGGTTGTAAACACATCCATAAAGACTCTATATTGCATGAAACTGTACTTACTTTAAAGTCAGACCCCTTTGGTCATTTATAACATATAGATAAATGCCTTATATCATATGACGCTATACTTACTATAAAGTCAGACACCTTTGCTCACTCATAATACATACATAAAGGCTTAATGATGTAACCACAAATGTATTAACACTTAGGGAATTATCAGTGACAGATTAAACACCTACATATTAAAGGCATGATTAAACCGTACATTTCTTTTTATTTTATACATTTAAATCAATAAAAAGTGAAGTTTCAAAAAGTCCAGCAATGCAATTTCATTGAACATTACACAGGGATGTGAATAGTGTAGCTTGTCCCTGAGCTGGCAGAGAAATGGTCCTTGCCTCTCTGCCTTCTGGAAGTACTGCATGTTTGTTCCAACCTTAAAAGTAACAACAAAGAAAGTTAGCAGGTCTGTTAAGAAATGCCTTTGTCACAACATCTGGATAAGGGCATTTATTTTCTGCACCAGAAAGAGTCGAAATGGCGAGATGGTAAAACATTCGATTCGTATGATTATATTCCGCTTTCATTTACGAATCTCATGACGTTACAATGAGACGTGGCTGTATCTAGGGGGATGTTTATTTAGCTGAACCTGTTAGCGAGCTAAATTTAATTAGCTAGCTAGTAATTAATGTGAAGTCGCTGAAATGATTTGAAATAACGATTGAGGTAGCTACGTAATCTAACTCAACACTTAACTGCTACAAATACATTTAAATTACAATAAATAAAGGTGAACTTACTAGTTTTTTGCTCTTCAGTTGGACCACAAGTGGGCATTTGATTTGCAAACTCATTACATGTGCGCTTACTGCGCTACAGAAACACCCCTAACCAAACAATAGTGCACCGAATTAAAGGGCAACTACTCTCAAAAAGCAAAAAGCTCAAAGCTGTTTCTTAGATTTTTCCCAGAACTTAAAAGTCATCCCCTGATGTGGTTTAAGCATTGGTGTGAACACAGAACATCCAATTATGTTTTTTTTTTTTTCTCGATTTAAAAGGTGTGAAAAAACTGGGTCAAAATCTGAAAAAAATTGAAGGGAATATGAAACCTGTAAAAACGAAACTGAAAAAACAGAATTTTATGAAAAACAGAATTAGGGAGAAAAAAACAGATTGTCACGCCCTGGTCTTAGTATTTTGTGTTTTCTTTATTATTTTGGTCAGGCCAGGGTGTGACATGGGTTTATTATGTGGTGTGTTTTGTCTTGGGGTTTTAGTAGGTATTGGGATTGTGGCTTAGTAGGGTTATCTAGAAAAGTCTATGGTTGCCTGAAGTGGTTCTCAATCAGAGGCAGGGGATTATCGTTGTCTCTGATTGGGAACCATATTTAGGCAGCCATATTCTTTGAGTGTTTCATGGGTGATTGTTCCTGTCTCTGTGTTTGTTTGCACAAGATAGGCTGTATAGGTTTTCACGTTACATTTTGTATTGTTCGTTTTTTCATCGTCATTAAACATGTATCAAGAATACCACGCTGCATTTTGGTCCGATCCTTGCTACACCTCTTCGTCAGAGGAGGAGATAGCTAGCTATGCACCCAGTAGGGGAGAGAGGTTGGGCCGTCCTAGAAATGTTTTAGAGAAATATAATACATACAATTTAGCAAACGCTTTTATCTAAAGCGACTTACAGTCATGCGTGCATACCTTTTTACGTATGGGTGGTCCTGGGAATAGAACCCACTATCCTGCTCACGCAATGCTCACCAAGATGCGTGACAAGGTTATAACTCCTTTGAGAAGCCTCATTTTAATGTTTTATAAAGCCATTTTAAAACACAGGTTTATGTCACATTTGACATTGGTGGTTAAGTCACACAGTTATGACACTTTATGAACCCTTTATAGAGCAGGACATATGGTTACAGATTATGTGGGCTGGCGCAGCAGTCTAAGGCACTGAATCTTAGTGCTACACTACACACCCTGATTCGATACCGGGCTGTAACACAACCGGCCGTGATCGGGAGTCCCATAGGGCGGCGCACAATTGGCACAGCGTTGTCTGGGTTAGGGGAGGGTTTGGCCGGGGTAGGCCTTCATTGTAAAATAAGAATTTGTTCTTAACTGACTTGCCTAGTTAAATAAAATAAAGGTTCAATTTGGGACACATTTATGTAGTCTTTATGAAGCCTTTATAAGCTGCACATCATTTCAAGCGGGACCAATGTATTATTACATTATGCTGCTGTCCATTGATTATTGATTGCCATTACTATTAGTATTTATCCTGCTACTGGTCATTCTTACACCTGTTTACATGTATTTATTACCATTAGTATATTACAATAAGTATATTACAATATCATACTACCAGTCACTTTTTATGTTTAAACCCACCTCAACCACTCCAGTACCCCTGCATATTGAATACGATACTGACACTGGCAAGTATATACACTATATATACAAAAGTATGTGGACACCACTTCAAATGAGTGGATTTGGCTATTTCAGCCACACCCGTTGCTGACAGGTGTATAAAATCGAGCACACAGCCATGTAATCTCCATAAACGTAGATTGGCAGTAGAATGGCCTTACTGAAAAGCTTGGTGACTTTCAATGTGGCACCATCATGGGATGCCACCTTTCCAACAAGTCAGTTCATCAAATTTCAGCCCTGTTGGAGCTGCCCCGGTCAATTGTAGGTGCTGCTATTGTGAATTGGAAACGTCTAGGAGCAACATTGACTCAGCCGCGAAGTGGTAGGCTACACAAGCTCACAGAACAGGACCGCAGAGTGCTAAAGCGAGTAGTGAGTAAAAACCCGTCTGTCCTCGATTGCAACACTCACTACTTCTTGAAACAACATTAAAACAATAATTATTCGCCGGGAGATTCATGAAATGGGTTTCCATGGCCGTGCAGCCGCACACAAGCCTAAGATCATCATGCGCAATGCCATATGCAAATATAATATTTTTTGTTCTATTTTCTATTATTATCTATATTATTATTATCACCGCATTGTTGGGTAAGCACTCTCAACGTAGGAATTTCAATGTACTGTTTTACACCTGCGGTATCCTGTGCACAGGGCGAATAAACTTTAAAACTTGCCTCCCTCTGCCCATTCATTGAGCACACACACACACACACACACACACACACACACACACACACACACACACACACACACACACACACACACACACACACACACACACACACACACACACACACACTCACACACTCCTCCTTCTCCAATCACCCTCTATTTTTCCTCAGATGCTGCCCCTCCCCCATGTTGGGAGAGCATATACCTAACCGTGACCATACTCTTCGCCCTTGTTAGCTAACCCCCCCCTCCAGCATAGGCTGGCTGTAGCTTCCTGTTTTTGTATTTGTTTCCCATGTTTAGCTGTACTGTATGGTTGTTGTCTGGCTGGCTGTGTAGGTTTAGGCCAACTGTACTACCACATGTCAGTCTGCTCCTCTTAGTCGATATACACAACACCACCTGTTGAACACCTGGTTTTGAGTGCTCGCCTCAAAGAAATCCAATTTAATTTGTCACATGCTTCATAAACAACATATGTAGATTAACAGTGAAATGCTTAATTCAAAACAATGCAGAGACTATTTTTTTTAAATAATAGAAGAAAAAATAAATAACACGTGGAATAAATACACAATACGTAATGATAGCCAAGTTATGTACACGCGGTACCAGTGCTGAGTAGATGTGCAGGGGTACGAGGTAACTGAGGTAGATATGTACTTGCCAGCTGGTCAGCGCATGCTCTGACGTCCTGGTAATCCGTCTGACTCTGCGACCTTGTGAATGTTAACCTGTTTAAAGGTCTCACATCGGCTACGGATGAGCCTCTATATCAGTAACTCCTCAGGAAAGTGGGTCTGTGGGATAGAACCTGTGTGAATTATTAATTAATAGTTTACTATTTATTAATAATTTTCACACAGAATATATTAACAGGCATGGGGATGAAAAAATTGGGAAAATGTGTCAATTTTAGAAATTATTGGTCCATCATTTTATTTGGACTAGTGCCCATCCTATTGTCTGCTGATGTCAAGATTATTCAGTAACATTTCTTATTATGCATCTTCAAGTCAATGGACCATTCAATCTTGCAAAAGTGAGCCAATGAGGCTTTTTATGATAAAGTGAAAAATATATCCCCCCAGTAGTGAACACAAATGACTACAGCATGTGAACCCAGGAATGCTTGCGGTGCGTACATTTTTACGAGGTCAGCATCTCTTTGTGTGCTATGGTGGGCTGTATTACCTCGTCTTTTATGGCCATGTTAGTACACGGTTAGAGGACATGTTGGAGATCTTAATGGGATACTTCGGGATTTTGGCAAGGAGGCCCTTTATCTACTTCCCCAGAGTCAGATAAACTCGTGGATACTATTTTTATGTCTTTGTGTACAGTTAGAAGTAGTTTTACGAGCCAGTTGCTAACTAGCGTTGCCTGTGCAGAGGCATAAATAGCTATGAGATTATGCTTATGAAATCTACACAGTCACCATATACTGTACCACCTATGCTCCTCAATGACTTTGAAGGACGTTTCACAAAGAACAATGCAAGAAATTTTTGTAATTTTGCCACTGGTGTCATACCCCAGGGCACCCCAAAGGACAGATGCTCTGTCAGACTCATCTACCTGATGTTTTGCCAGTAAGGCAGAAACTATTACCAAGTCGTAAATTAATTCACAACAAAGTCCCGGTATAAAGTTGTCATTGTGTTCACTATTGCTTTTTGTTCTCCATATGTGTTGTTTTTACAAATGGACATTTTCTTCATTATGTCACCTTTTCTCCAGTTGACAGGCTGGCGTTCGTACGACCGTTGTAAGACAGGGATTTCCTTGTCCTGAAACAAAACGGCAGTTATTTGCATGTTTTTCTGTCGCGTTTCTCCTCCTTTATTCAAATGAAAACAGAATCACTCCTGAGAGGAATTCACCTGGTCTGATGTGTGACTTGGGATGTGTTCTGACATGTTACCAATGTCCTTTAGCATCTGATTTTTTATGAGGTGATTCCAATTAAGTGTAATACGACTTGGCTTGTTGACATACAGTAAGTACTGGCCCCTTCTAACATCCCTTTGAAATCCACCTTTTGATCCACTGCGCCCTGCCTGCAATGATATGACTGCTTTTTTAAAGCAGTGATGAGGGTTATTATAGAATGTACAAAACCAGTATTTCATGAGAATCAACAGTTCTCTTTTTAACAGACTTGCCTGTTCCCAGCCAATAATGGTTGAGCCAATATCCTTTGTGTATTGGGCATGATTAAACAAGCAAAGGCAGCATCCAACCGTCGTAAAATGCCAGAGTGCTTTGGTAACAACATTTAGAGCTAGTTTATTGCATTGTCTCACCAGGCGGACTACACACTTTCTACTTCTCTTTATGGAAAGGACAAAACTCACAATTGGTAAAAGAAAGAACATACTGTAGTTTTTTATTTTCTAAATGTATTGAAAGAAATCACAAGATCTACAATGTACTGCACGATGCCAAAGAAAAGTCTTCACTGAAGCTAACATCGAAACTATAGGAAACATATTTCACATCACAACAAGATGGAGATTCCTCCTCTAAATCCTCAGAGAACGATGGCAAGCAGAGAGCGAGTTAAATAGAAAACAAACCAATTTAAACCTGCTTTGTTTCAGTGTTTGAGTGAGGGATGGTTGCATAGAAGAGTGTTGTGGGAATCACCAAATGGAAACACAAAGACCTGATGGGGTCGCATCAGCTCTGCATGATTGATCAACTTAAGAACATGAGATGAAAGTGTGTCACTAATCAGCGGCAAACCACACATTACTGAACATCGTCAGGTAGATCTGTAATTTACCATACCCAGCAGCAGAGTCCGTTTTTCTGTACCAAATACCTTTACAACTGAGACTATTGGGATATCTGGGGGCATCTTTTAAGCTGCAAACCTGCCATGGAATTTCCCATGTCACACTATAGGAAGATTTTCAATTGAGTAAAAAGATTGGATTCAAAGAGTTTGTAATACCCTGAATTAAAGAAGTATAAAAAAGAGGAGAGAGGCCTGAAAGAAAGCCTGTATTTCTAAAAGGTCTCTCTTATAGTTTCGGCTCATGGTCCCTTTCATTAATTGGGTAGATCAAACGATAAACTCAGGCCTCGCCTTCTTACAATTTACCAACAATTAAACAAGTAGTTGAATATGAGATATATTTCTCAAGCAGAGGGTGACCAAAGCACGACAGATAAACCTGAAGAGACTGATGACCATTGTATTAGAAAGACAGAATTGTCTACTATAAAAGTAAGCTTCATCTAAATGTAAACTAAATTGGTGCAGAATAAAACAGACAAAACACATAACTGTCCAGTTTATATCTAGTCAAATGTGGACTTTGTGTTATTCGAGTATCCATTTAAAATGTTTTTAGATCAAACAACACAAAATGACCTTTTTAAGCCCGAGTCTAAAATGAAAACTAAGCAACAAATAAATAAAAAAATACAGTTGAATAGAACCGACACACAACTTACATACACTTACTGTAGTTCTGATAGCGATGAGATTCACAATCTGTACTCCCCAAAGAATCTGAAAATACAAATATTACATGGTGGCTCAATCGAGAAATGTCTCTGCAAATGTGCAGGAAAATGAGGTAGCATTATACATAAAGGAAGATAGGAAATAAGTGCATACATTTGTGGCTGCTTGGTGACTGTAAAATGTTGAGATGCAGAAGCAAAAGTGATGTCAATTAATGGTTTGCAAAGCAACAACTTTGGTTGAGTGTCTACATTTCATAAATCAGAGATGGTGGTTTTGCTTAATTTAGATTATGTGAATTTATTGTCCTCATATCTCTTCTGATATCCAAAGATTATATTTCTCTAAATGTGATCAAGATTTTTCATTAGTAGTCTACAATCAATATGCCCTATAAAACTAGGCTATTTCCTTTTTCACGCTGGTCACAAATGTATACCATTGCAAGAAGATCATTGTGTAAGATCCAACAAGGAAGTTGGGAAACGTAAAGATAATACCATTCATCAATATGGCTCGACAAGCAAAGGGAAAAAGAACAGTAAAAATGTTTGAACAAAGAATCTTTAAACAGAATCAAATAAATAAATATGCTGCACTTACGTAAAGTGTAAAAAGGCAAAATACAAGAAAATCATGACCAATTCATATATATTTGACTTAGGAAAGGAGAGGTGGAGTAGGGTGGTGGCCAGTCTCTCATAGCAATCAGGGTCCGGTTTCTCAAACACAGATTTAGCCAAGTCCTGGACTAGAAAGCACTTTCAAATGGAGAATCTCCATTGAGAATGCTTTTTAGAAATGGACTATGCTTGATCTGTGTCTAGGAAACCGACCCTAAACGTAAAAGTGCGGTTCACCTTAAACAGGTTTTTGACATACTACTGGGCGAGTCTTATATGACATAATATCTTCATGTCCGCTCCTCAGCATCAATCTAATCTCACTCATTGGCTTTAAAAAGAAATTCCAAACAAAAATCTTGAAAAAAGGACAAGTTACTCAAAGAAGAAAGTGCCAAAATAAAGAAAAATCAAATGATCATCTCTAGCCCACTTTTAGGCACGGCGGGCATAAATACAAGTGTTTATGTTCTCAAATTTAGGCTTCTTGGATTTCATTATAATTTCCAATTGGGGGGGAGCAAGGCTGCACAGAGTATCTGTACAAATGTTCATTTTAAGTCCACTGAATTTCAAATCAACAATTTGCTCACCATTCTATGCCATGCCTTCTCAAGTGATGGAGAATCTGCACGAGTTTTATCAAAACTGGATGAAAATCTGTATGGGCTTGCGCTAGGGTAATGTGTTTTGTCAGTTGAAGATGGGGCAAGATGGTGGGGTGTCAGTGAAACATGCAGACTTAATAGGGCAACGAGAGCCCAAGGTGTATTTTTTTCAAAAGTGTCTGGATACACAGTGCCAACCGTTTGCGGCGTTCTGCGCAAACGAGCATGACACCACAACCTAAACATATTCCATTCAAACAAACACTCTACTACAAAGCAGCAGATATAACAAAACATATATCAATACAAATAGAGTACGTGTCATCATTATTCTCTTTATCGAAAATATTTCAGGCCAAGTAACACATTCCCTGTAACAATATGCTGTAGGTTGAGAACCGTATAGTAAACAAGATTCCATTTGCAGTATACGAATTGCAGTTGGGTGGAATGCTTCCCTTTTCTTCACATGTGTCACAATAGACGTTTCACAGTCTTCCAAAAGTAAAGAGTCCCTTTCACTGATTTATTGGGTCCAGGATGTTTGAAAGATCTGAGTATCTGAGTATCTGAGGAGATAAAGAAAAAAAATGCAACAAAATAATTAAATGCAATTCAAGTCATGCTAACTACAGAGTGGGAAAAAAACAATAAAAGTTAGTATATTTGACCAAAATATAAATGAGGCATGATGGGGGGGGGGGAAACAGCGCAAGAAAGCAGATGTAACCTAACAGCTAGGCCTTTCAACCTGAGGTTATGGGTGGCATCATCAGATATCAGAGGATTTCTGAGCCAAGACCAAGGACACCGTCTAAAACCACAAGCGAGCACATTCACACGCCCTACGTTACATTTTCTCACAGTAAACCTTTTAATCTCAATGATTGCACTATTAAAAGCCTACGGTTAGTTAAGCTGGTTGATTTCTCTGTTGCATGACCTAAAGGTGTGGCTTAAGGACAAATGGTTGAGCGGATGCCAGCGTGAGACATCAAACCACTAGGGGCTCTTCATACTTCAAAGAAAAATCCTCCTCTGCAAGGAGTAAACAAACATGGAGGGCCACCCGGCTCTTCCACAGTGGCCGTACTGAGGCCAGCTGAACTTGTTAGACCAACAGCTAGCTGCTCCCAGAGGGAATATACACTCTCAACAGTGTGTTTACTTAATCTGAAAGCCAGGCATTGAGTGTATATGTGTATGTAAAAACAGATTGATAAACACCGAAACCTGGCAAACTTATTTATTTAGTCAAACAAAACCACACTCACTATGATAAATTAATTGTACTATAGTGTCACACCCTGACCTTAGTTTTCTATGTTTTATTTTGGTCAGGTCAGGTCAGGGTGTGACGAGGGTGGGTATGCTTGTTGGTCTTGTCTAGGTTTTTTGTATATCTAGGGGTGTTTGTTAGTCTAGGTTTATTATATGTCTATGGTGGCCTGAATTGGTTCCCAATCAGAGACAGCTGTTTATCGTTGTCTCTGACTGGGTATCCTATTTAGGAAGCCATTTTAAATTTTGGTTTTGTGGGTTATTGTCTATGTGACAATAGTCTACAAACCCAGGCTTGTGTGGGCTCTTTTCTAAAACCTAACCTTAGCCTAGATCTGTTGAAATCTGCTGAGTCAATGCAGCAGTTCGCCATCCTGCTGCAGTCCATTATGAGGCTATGTACATGTCCGACTCACCTGCAGCAGCCACTGAAGTGCGGCCAATGTCTGGGCCTGAGCCAAACCAGTCCAATACACACCGGTCTATACTGACTGACCAAAAGGTAGATAAACATACGCAGCTGACTTGGGCCAAATTCTACAGTTGGAGTACAGTTGCTTGTATGTGAATTAGACTTCTGAGAGTTTGTCCCAACTCTAATGTATTCAAATCCACCCTAACATGGTCCTTTGCTGTAGGTCGGCTTAAAAAGGATGTGGTTCTGGGAATTTCCATCTATACTGAACAAAAATATAAAATGCAACGTGCAACAATCAAAGACTTTACTGAGTTATAGTTCATATAAGAAAATCTGTCAATTTAAATAAATTCATTTGGCCCTAATGTATGGATTTAACATGACTGGGAATATGATATGCAGCTACTGGTGACAGATACGTTAATAAAAAGTTAGGGGCGTGGATCAGAAAACCCGTCAGTATCTGGTGTGAACACCATTTGCCTCATGCAGCGCGACAGAGTTCCTTCTCATAGAATTGATCAGGCTGTTGATTCTGGCCTTGAAGAATGTTGTCCTAATTCTCTTTACAGGCTGTACGAAGTTTCTGGATATTGACGCGAACTAGAACACGCTGTCGTACACGTTAATCCAGAGCATCCAAACATGCTAAATGGATGACATGTCTGATGAGTATGCAGGCCATGGAAGAACAGGGACATTTTTTCAGCTTACAGGAATTGTGTACAGATCCTTGCAATATTGGGCCATGCATTATCATGCTGAAACATGAGGTAATGGCGGAGGTTGAAAGGTACGACAATGGGCCTCAGGATCTCGTCATAGAGTCTCTGTGCATTCAAATTGCCATCGATAAAATACAATTGTCTTGGTTGTCTGTAGCTTATGCCTGCCCATACTATAACCCCACTGCCATCATGGGGCACTCTCTTCACAAAGTTGACATCAGAAAACTGCTCTCCCCTACGACGCCATACACATGGTCAGCGGTGGCCTTTTATTGTCCCCAGAAGTTCATAGGAACATGTCAAATGAAAGCTTAGTCTTTCATTTTTATTAAGGTACACAATGCCTTCAGAAACTATTCACACCCCTCTACTTTTTCCACTTTATGTTTCAGCCTGAATTTAAAATAGATAAAAATGTACAAACGAATAACAAATGAGAAGCTGAAATGTCTTGCGTCAGTAAGTATTCAACCCCGTTGTTGTTATTATGGCAAGTCTAAATACCTTGAGTAAAATGTAATTAATTAGTTGCATAGTCTAACCGTGTGAAATAATGGTGTTTTTGAATGACTATCCCATCTCTGTAGCCCACACACATACAATTATCTGTAAAGTCTCTTAGTCGAAAAGGGAATTTCAAGAACAGATTCAACGACAAAGACCAGGGAGCTTTTCCAATGCCTCGCAAAGAAGGACACCTATTGGTAGATGGGTAAAAAAAAAATCAAAAAAAGTAGACATTGAATATCTCTTTGAGCATGGTGAAGTTATTAATTACACTTTGGATGGTATATCGATAAACCCAGTCACTACAAAGATACAGGCGTCCTTCCTAACTCGCTTAGGGATGATGCCAATGGTGATTTTATGGCTGTGATAGAAAACTGAGGTTGGATCAACAACATTGTAGTTACTTAGATCTTTTTGGAAAAAATTGTCGCATAAAAAACAGAGGGAGATTTTTTGTTGTTGCATCTGCACAGTTTTTCCAGTAAATGAGTTTGTAAAATGTTCTGTGAAAATTGTTCAAAGTAGTCCTTGTGCATAGAGTTATATGGTTTGGCACACTTTGAATTCAATGATTTTTGTTTGGCATAGATTTAAAAGAGAAATCTGAGTCAAAGCGAAATTCCGTCAATCCTGCAGATTGTCATTGTTGGGCTGCCAGTGGCAGATGGTTGCCCAGTGATTCTCTCCCATGTCCATAATCCTGTTATGCAACTGGTTTAATGTGGTTGTCACCTCTAATCAAGGTGGGTGGAATCAGGCGCAGAGAGCAGAATGCGATATAAAGTTTATTCTCCGGTGAACAAAACAAACACGGTCAACCCAAACACACACAGGGTGAAATTATCCAAACACAGGATAACAGACTAACCGGAGAATAAGAAACACAATAACACCGACAGACGAAAATGAATGACAAAATAAACAATCCCGCACAAAACAAGGGTGGGACAACCTACATATTATACAGACACTAATTAACTAAACAACACACAGGTGAAACCAATCAGACAAAACCAACAGATACACGAAAAGGGATCGGTAGTGGCTAGTAGGACGGTGACGACGACCGCCGAGCACCACCTGAACGGGCAGGAAAGCCAACCTCGGCGGAAGTCGTGACAGTACCCCCCCCTGACGCGCGGCTCCCGCAGCGCGCCGCCACCGTCCTCGAGGACGACCCGGAGGACGAGGTGCTGGGCGATCCGGGTGGAGGCGGTGGAATTCTATCAGGAGAGAAGGGTCCAAAATGTCCCTCACCGGAACCCAGCATCTCTCCTCCGGGCCGTACCCCTCCCAGTCCACGAGGTACTGTAGGCCCCCCACCCGGCGTCTCGAATCCAGAATGCCTTGAACTGTATACGCCGGGGTCCCTCGATGTCCAGAGGGGGCGGAGGGACCTCAGACACCTCACCTTCTTGCAGGGGACCAGCCACCACCGGCCTGAGGAGAGACACATGAAACGAGGGGTTAATACGGTAATACATAGGAAGTTGTAACCTATAACACACCTCGTTTATTCTCCTCAGGACTTTGAACGGCCCCACACACTGCGGCCCCAGCTTCCGACAGGGCAGGCGGAGAGACAGGTTTTGGGTCGAGAGCCAGACCCTGTCCCCGGTGCAAACACGGGGTCTCACTGCGGTGCTGGTCAGCGCTCCTCTTCTGCCGTTCTCCCGCTAACCGTAATGAGTCCTGAACGGCTTTCCAGGTGTCCTTGGAGCGCTGTACCCATTCCTCCACCGCAGGAGCCTCGGTCTGACTCTGATGCCATGGAGCCAGGACCGGCTGGTAACCTAACACACACTCAAAAGGAGACAAGTTAGTAGAGGAGTGGCGTAAGGAGTTCTGGGCTAGTTCGGCCCATGGAACATACCTAGCCCACTCACCAGGCCGGTCCCGACAATAGGACCGCAGAAACCTGCCCACATCCTGGTTAACGCGCTCCACCTGCCCATTACTCTCGGGGTGAAAACCTGAGGTTAAGCTAACCGAGACCCCCAGTCTCTCCATAAACGCCCTCCACACTCTGGATGTGAATTGGGGACCCCGATTAGAGACGATGTCCTCAGGCACCCCATAGTGCCGGAAGACATGGGTAAACAAAGCCTCAGCAGTCTGCAGGGCCGTAGGAAGACCGGGCAACGGAATGAGACGACAGGACTTAGAAAACCGATCCACAATGACCAGGATCGTAGTACTTCCCTGGGACGGGGAAGGTCGGTAAGAAAATCCACCGATAAATGTGTCCACGGCCGTTGTGGAACGGGGAGGGGTTGTAATTTCCCTCTAGGTAGGTGCCGAGGAGCCTTGCTCTGAGCACACACTGAGCAGGAGGAGACATAAAATCTCACGTCTTTAGCCAGTGTGGGCCACCAGTATCTCCCTCTCAGACTCTGCACTGTCCTCTTGATACCAGGATGACCCGAGGAGGGAAGAGTATGAGCCCACCTAATCAGCTTGTCCCGGACCACCCTCGGCACGTACTTGGTCCCTACTGGACAGTTAGGAGGAGCCGGCTCTGACCGTGAGGCCCTCTCTATCTCAGCATCCACCTCCCATACCACCGGTGCCACGAGACATGACGGTGGAATGATGGGAGTTGGCTCTACTGACCGTTCCTCGGTATCATAGAGGTGAGACAGTGCGTCAGCTTTGGTGTTTTGGGAGCCTGGCCGATATGTGAGGGTAAACTGGAACCTAGTAAAAACATGGCCCATCTAGCCTGACGTGGATTTAGTCTCTTAGCTGCCCGGATGTACTCGAGATTACGATGGTCAGTCCAGATGAGAAAAGGGTATTTAGCCCCCTCAAGCCAATGTCTCCACACCTTCAGAGCCTTGACTACAGCTAACAACTCCCGGTCCCCCACATCATAGTTTCGCTCCACTGGGCTGAGCTTGCTCGAAAAGAAAGCACACGGGCGGAGTTTGGATGGCACGCCCGAGCGTTGGGACAGCACGGCTCCAACCCCAGCCTTGGACGCATCCACCTCCACTATGAACGCTAAAGAGGGGTCCGGATGCGCCAACACGGGCGCATTGGTGAACAGCTCCTTCAGACGACTGAAAGCTCTGCCCGCCTCTGCTGACCAGCGCAAGCGCACCGGTCCTCCCTTCAGCAGTGAGGTGATGGGAGCAGCCACCTGACCAAAACCCCGGATAAACCTCCGGTAGTAATGGGCAAACCCTAAAAACCGCTGCACTTCTTTCACTGTGGTCGGAGTCGGCCAATTACGCACGGCTGTAACGCGATCATCCTACATCACCACCCCTGAGGTGGAAATACGGTACCCCAGGAAGGAAACGGACTGTTTGAAAAACTCACATTTCTCCGCCTTGCAATACAGGTCATGCTCCAGTAGTCGCCCAAGTACCTTACGCACCAGAGACACATGCTCTGCGTGTGTGGCAGAATAGATCAAGATGTCATCAATGTACACTACCACTCCCTGCCCAAGCAGGTCTCGGAGAATCTCATCTACGAAGGATTGGAAAACGGCTGGAGCATTCTTCAACCCGTATGGCATGACGCAGTACTCCTAATGACCAGAAGTAGTACTTGAGTCTTCCACTCATCTCCTCCCCGGATACGTACCAGATTATACGCGCTCCTCAGGTACAGTTTTGTGAAGAATCGCGCCATGTGAAATGATTCCATTGCCGTAGCGATGAGAGGTAGTGGGTAACTAAACCCCACTGTGATGGAATTTAGACCTCTATAATCAATACACGGACGCAGACCTCCATCCTTCTTCTTCACAAAAAAGAAGCTTGAGGAGACGGGTGATATGGAGGGCTGAATGTACCCCTGTCCCAGCGATTCGGAAACATATGTTTCCATCGCAACTGTCTCCTCCTGGGACAATGGATACACGTGACTCCTAGGAAGTGCAGCGTTTTCCAGAAGGTTTATCGCGCAGTCCTCTCGACGATGAGGTGTTAATTGGGTCGCCTTCCCTTTACTGAAGGCGATAGCCAAATCGGCATATTCAGAGGGAATGCGCACGGTGGAAACTTGGTCTGGACTCTCCACCGTAGTCGCACCAACGGCAACTCCTATACACCTACCTGAACACTCCTCTGACCACCCCTTAAGAGCCCCCTGTCGCCAGAAAATCACCGGGTTGTGTTGAGCTAACCAGTGAACCCCCAACACCACTGGAAACGCAGGTGAATCTATAAGGAACAGGCTAATCTGCTCCTTATGATCACCCTGCGTTACCATGTCCAGCGGCACCGTAGCCTCCCTAATTACTCCTGACCCTAATGGTCGGCTATCTAAGGAGTGCACGGGGAAAGGTCGATCTAACGACACCAGGGGAATCCCTAGCCTTAATGCAAGCCCACGATCCATAAAATTCCCAGCTGCGCCTGAATCGACTAGCGCCTTATGCTGTAGAGAGGGGGAAAACCCAGGGAAAGAAATCAATACAAACACATGACCGACAGGAAGCTCTGAATGAGTTTGGTGCTTACTCACCTGGGGTGATCGAGCAGTGTTCCGCCTGTCCTCCCGACTCCTAGACGAGTTCCTCCAGCACCGGTCGGACGTGTGCCCTCGTCGACCACAACTGGTACAGGAGGACACTCCTCCTCCGGTCCCCCTTGAAGCCGTACCTCTTAATTCCATAGGGATAGGAACAGGGGGGCTGAGGATTGGAAACGACAGGACCTGATCCGAACGCCCGCGAGCAGCCAGCAGGTTGTCGAGACGGATAGCCAGATCGATAAGTCCATCCAGTGTGAATGTGGTGTCCCGACATGCCAGCTCCCTGCGGACGTCCTCACTGAGACTACATCTAAAATGATCAATCAAGGCCCTGTCGTTCCATCCTGCTCCTGCTGCCAAAGTCCTAAACTCTAGGGCAAAATCCTGTACGCTCCTCGTCTCCTGACGCAGGTGAAACAGCCGTTCACCCGCCGCCCGACCGTCGGGTGGATGGTCAAAAACAGCTCGGAATCGGCGGGTGAACTCTGGGTAATTATCCTTAGCCGAGTCCGGACCATTCCACACTGCGTTGGCCCACTCGAGGGCTCGCCCAGTCAAGCAGGAGACGAGGGCGCACACGCTCTCCTCTCCAGAGGGAGCAGGACGCACGGTAGCCAGGTATAGTTCCAGCTGAAGGATGAAACCCTGGCACCCAGCCGCCGATCCGTCAAACTCCCGTGGGAGTGTCAGCCGAAGAGCCCCAGAGCCAGATGTGGTCGCAGAAACAGGAGGTGCTGGAGAAGGGGTTGCTAGAGATGAGGTGGGGAGGCCACTCCTCTCCCATCGATCCATTTTCTCCATCATTTGGTCCATAGCAGAACCAATCCGGTGAAGCACGCTGGTATGATGGAGGACCCTCTCTTCCATCGATGGGAGAGGAGACGCTGCTGCTCCTGCTGATTCCATGGTGGTGCGGGATTCTGTCACGTCTAATCAAGGTGGGTGGAATCAGGCGCAGAGAGCAGAATGCGATATAAAGTTTATTCTCCGGTGAACAAAACAAACACGGTCAACCCAAACACACACAGGGTGAAATTATCCAAACACAGGATAACAGACTAACCGGAGAATAAGAAACACAATAACACCGACAGACGAAAATGAATGACAAAATAAACAATCCCGCACAAAACAAGGGTGGGACACCTACATATTATACAGACACTAATTAACTAAACAACACACAGGTGAAACCAATCAGACAAAACCAACAGATACACGAAAAGGGATCGGTAGTGGCTAGTAGGACGGTGACGACGACCGCCGAGCACCGCCTGAACGGGCAGGAGAGCCAACCTCGGCGGAGGTCGTGACAGTGGTATTGGAGACATTTGCTGACTCTACTGTTACATAGTAGAGTTCGTTTTTAGGTTACATTGTGTGTGTGTGTGCGTGTGTGGGAGGGGGGGGGCTTCACCTTTTGTCTCACAGGAACACAGGCAATATCTTACTACTGATAACAACGCTCTTGTCTACATATGTATACGCCTGTGGCGGATTTACGGTGTTATGAACAAAGCAAATAAAAAAGGGTGCTTCTGGCTGTTATAAGACATTTATACAGCCTGGATTCGAACCAGGGTGTCTGTAGTGACGCCTCTAGCACTAAAATGTAGTGCCTTAGACCGATGCGCAACTTGGGAAAAATCAAGAAAGAAATTACAAATTCATATACCCAGTCACCTTGGTTTAATTTTGATCACCTCAAAAACCTTTAGTAAGATAAATAAAATGGGTTGCAAAATGGAAACAGTAACTCTACAGCATGTGGGCATGCTATGCTAATTTTGCTCATGTACACACACCCATGGTGTCGTTATTGGAAAGGGAGAATGATTAATCCTATTCCTTCACCAAGCCGATGTAGCAGCAGTAACAGTCCTGTGTGTGTGAAGGGAGCAGAGCGGGGGATGGGGCAACGGATGAATAGAGAAGAGGAAGAATGGGAGAGGAGAGACAGGCAGGCCACAAGAGCGGCAAAGAAAAAGGTCATAAGACTACTTTACACGGGGAGATAAGCTACCACCCAAAAAAAAGACAGCACCTCCCCATGACTTAACCTCCCCACACATTATCGAACTCAAGACACAGTATAGAGAAGATCAAATTGTATAGGCTGCAATATACTGCACACCAAGAACAACTCTCAACAAAACTGGACTGTGGAGCAAAACAATTCAGATAACACGCACATGCAGTTCAACGCTTCAGTGCTGAACAAAGGAATCCACTCCACCTCTTCTAAACACAGGCATTTGACAGATGGAGTTGGGCCAAAGGGATGGAGGTTGGGGGGGGTGGGCTGAGTTGCTCGTGGCATAAGAGGCATCCCAGCATGCCTG
The DNA here is from genome assembly GCF_018296145.1 of Oncorhynchus tshawytscha. Classification (NCBI taxonomy): domain Eukaryota; kingdom Metazoa; phylum Chordata; class Actinopteri; order Salmoniformes; family Salmonidae; genus Oncorhynchus; species Oncorhynchus tshawytscha. Next base: position 51,580,386 of record NC_056430.1, read on the forward strand.
GTGGAGAGAAACAGGACCTCAGACTGGAGCAAAGGTTCACCTTCCAACAGGACAACGACCCTTAGTACACAGCCACACAGGAGTGGCTTCGGGACAGGTCTCTGAAAGTCCTTGAGTGGCCAAGCCAGAGCCCGGACTTGAACTCGATCTTACATCTCTGGAGAGACATGAACATGGAGAGACATTCCCATCCAACCTGACAGAGCTTGAGAGGATCTGCGGAGAAGAATGGGAGAAACTCCCCAAATACATATGTGTCAAGCTTCTAGTGTAATTTACAATTAGACTCAAAGCTGTAATCGCTGCCAAAGGTGCTTCAACAAAATAGTAAGTAAAGGTTCAGAATATTTACGTAGATGTTATAAGTATTTTTTAAAATACATTTGCAAACATATTTAAACTGTTTTTGCTTTGTCAATATGGGGTATTGTGTGTAGATTGATGAGTTTTGAAAAAGGCTGTAATGTAACAAAATGTGGAAATTTGGCTAATTTGTATTCATTATTATAGGAAAAAAAACTCAACAAGCTCATTATTTAGTTAATGGTGAGTGTCACATTCATTATAAGGATCCGACCAAGGCGCAGCGTGGTATGCGTACATTCTTTTTAATTAACTGAATGAACACTGACAAAACCAACAAAATGAACCGTGACGCTATACAAACTAGTGCTGACAGGCAACTACACATAGACAAGATCCCACACCAGAAAGTGGGAAACAGGGCTGCCTAAATATGATCCCCAATCAGAGACAACGATAAACAGCTGTCTCTGATTGGGAACCATATCAGGCCAACATAGAAATACATAAACCCCTAGACCTACAAAACCCTAGACATACAAAAACCCCTAGACATACAAAAAACCCTAGACATACAAAAAACTAGAGTACCCACCCTAGTCACACCCTGACTTAACCAAAATATATAGAAAAACATATCTAAGGTCAGGGCGTGACAGTGAGTTAATTACAAAAAATTGCTTATGGTTGTGAGTGTGACGAAATAAAAGCAGGGCATTCTACCAGATAATTTTAGAACTTGGACACTGTCTTATTAGCCTAACGTTATATCCTAATTTGACTTTGGTGCAGGTCAAGTTGTTCTTCAAATTACCGTCTCTGGTAAACACACAGTATAGCAACTAAAATCAAAGTGTATTTGTCACATGCACAGGATACAGAAGATATAAATGGTACAGTGAAATGGTTACTTGCATAGTGGAGGCTTTTGTTTAGACATGTAGCTAGCTAAGCAATGCACCATAATTCCAACTCATAACATTACTACCCTGCATGAATCTGCTTGTAGCTAAAGCTAACCAACTAGTTAGGTTCAATGTTAACTAGCTAGCTAACATTAGGCTATAACTAGCAATGCAAATGGCTCTGAGATACAAATAATATTACTACACAGATCATACACGTAACGTTAGCAGCGAGCCAGTCAGATAACGTTAGCTAGCTAGCTAACAGTGTGCTTTAACTTGCAATGAAAATGACTTTCTGACAAAATTAGAAACGTATAATATCTGAAAATGTAGCTAGCTAGACTATCTTATACATGGATGAATGCTTCTTCCTCTCTGTAACTGATGCCACAGTTGCCCTTAGTTTGATGATGTTATCAAGAAAATATATAATCTGTGTGTTCTCTTTTCGACTCCCTCCGCATTATTTGCAATCAAATGGACACATTTTCTCCATCTCCTTAGCTATCATACTCTGCTTACACTGGGCATTCCACTGATTTCAAAACTCGGTCCTCCAGAAAGTGTGGAGCATTAGCAACACTTATGCAGTTCTTCGTGATATCTTTAAAAAAAAGATGCGTTAGAAAGAATTACCTAGCTAGACATACTGAGCAGCTCAGAGAAGCATGCTACATGGCAGACCAATCTGAACTCACCTCTCGGCATGTCCAGCCCATCCATTATTTCAGTCAATCATGGGTAGTGGGAATGTTCCTGTCTTTTTCTGTGGCTATACCAACTAGGCCCATAATTTAACAATTGTATTCATACACTGCTCAAAAAAATAAAGGGAGCACTTAAACAACACAATGTAACTCCAAGTCAATCACACTTCTGTGAAATCAAACTGTCCACTTAGGAAGCAACACTGATTGACAATAAATTTCACATGCTGTTGTGAAAATGGAATAGACAACAGGTGGAAATTATAGGCAATTAGCAAGACACCCCTAATAAAGGAGTGGTTCTGCAGGTGATAACCACAGACCACTTCTCAGTTCCTATGCTTCCTGGCTGATGTTTTGGTCACTTTTGAATGCTGGTGGTGCTTTCACTCTAGTGGTAGCATGAGACGGAGTTTACAACCCACACAAGTGGCTCAGGTAGTGCAGCTCATCCAGGATGGCACATCAATGCGAGCTGTGGCAAGAAGGTTTGCTGTGTCTGTCAGCGTAGTGTCCAGAGTATGGAGGCGCTACCAGGAGACAGGCCAGTACATCAGGAGACGTGGAGCAGCCCTCCATGTGCTCGCCAGAGGTAGCCTGACTGCCATTAGGTACCGAGATGAGAGAACATATGCTGGTGCGGTTGGCCCTGGGTTCCTCCTAATGCAAGACAATGCTAGACCTCATGTGGCTGGAGTGTGTCAGCAGTTCCTGCAAGAGGAAGGCATTGATGCTATAGACTGGCCCGCCCATTCCCCAGATCTGAATCCAATTGAGCACACCTGGGACATCATGTCTCGCTCCATTCACCAACGCCATGTTGCACCACAGACTGTCCAGGAGTTGGCGGATGCTTTAGTCCAGGTCTGGGAGGAGATCCCTCAGGAGACCATCCGCCAACTCATCAGGAGCATGTCCAGGCGTTGTAGGGAGGTCATACAGGCACGTGGAGGCCACACACACTACTGAGCCTCATTTTGACTTGTTTTAAGGACACTACATCAAAGTTGGATCAGCCTGTAGTGTGGTTTTCCACTTTAATTTTGAGTGTGACTCCAAATCCAGACCTCCATGGGTTGATAAATTTGATTTCCATTGATTATCTTTGTGTGATTTTGTTGTCAGCACATTCAACTATGTAAAGAAAAAAGTATTTAACAAGAATATTTCATTCATTCAGATCTAGGATGTGTTATTTTAGTGTTCCCTTAATTTTTTTGAGCAGTGTATTTACAGATGGCATACAAGTTTGTTAATAAGGCACATTAAATTACACATGTTCCAGAAAGCATTTCTACCATAAAACGTATTTTGATGTAAAAAAAATACATGTTTACGTTCAAATGCCTCTCCTTCGAAGTAGTGACACGTGACATACGCCTAGTTTCCTGAAACGAGTAACATATACAGCATGCTGCTTTTGCTCACTGTATTGATTATGTCTGTCTTGCTTAGGTCACTCATAGGAACACAGTATTTATTTGAAGGCAGTCAAGGCAACAGCTCATCATCCTCCTCAGCATTGTGCATTGTGCTCTAAATAACTCAAACTGGCTAGTTTGCCTGTTTGTAAAGAGAAGGACAGGCTGTACGCTGACCTGCTACTCAGATTGGATATAGCGAAGCAGTCTCTTCACTCGCTTCATATTTCACCCCAAGCTGTCTAGTACACTCGTTTCATATTGACTCGACTTCTTATCGCATGTTTCGGTCTGATCATTTAGTTTACTGCCACGTCCTGTTAGCCTGCTAGTATGATAAATCGATAGGCGAGGAGATTTGCTAGCCTGCTATCAATGTGCATAATATCTAACAAGCAAGGTGAGAATAAGTAAAGAAGAAACGCTTATGCGCTTTCTGACTAAGTGATAGCAGACTTGTCTGCCCGCTGCCAGTTTTGAGGACAGGAAACACACACACACACACACACACACACACACACACACACACACACACACACACACACACACACACACACACACACACACACACACACACACACACACTGCTCCTAATCTGCAGTTTTTTGGTCTATAAACCTGCATGTACAGTAGATAGGTATAACTAACCTTTAATTCATTGCATTTTCATATCTTATCAAAATGATGAAAAAAGTAGATATTTCACTAACAGATTTTTTTCAAATATAATTTTTCTAATGATCTTTATCAGAGAAAATGGTGTATTGTCCCATACAATAACCTGTGCTCTAAATTATTTGTTCCTAAAACGTGCCAGGATTCTGATTGGCTGGCCTCATCACCTGTTATCTTCATAGCGTAGATGGCTCTCGATAGCTTGTGGAGTTCCTCGTTGTACACAGTGGCTAGCTCAGGGTTGTGCATTAGGTGACGCTCTATAGCTCCTAGGAGGGCCATTACAGCTGTGGGAGGTGCTTCCAGACTGGATGTGTTCTTCTTACGGAGAAGTGGAGTAGCATAGCGGGATACTCCATCCACTGGAGTTTTGGCCTCTAGCACCTCCACTGCAGCTTTGCTTAGAGCGGGTCACCTTCTAATTTCTGTATGAGAGTGTGTCGAGCTGTCACAGTGTTTCAACATTCTGGTGGGAGTTATTTGAGAGGGAGAGAGGAATGTAGTGAGCAGGCATGAGATCTCACCTGACAGATGCTGTAGGAAGCTTATGAATCCCTGCACAGCCCAGCCCAGCCCAGCCCAGCCCAGCTGTGTGCACACAAATACTCAGTCTTGCCACTTCCACACTGCCAGATTGTAGTCTCTGGCCAGTCAGTCCATGGTTCTAGCTGTTTGATCCTTTTGTGCCTGGTTTCCCTTCCCTGATGCTGTTTTCCGATCCGCTACAATTCTGCCCACTTTGACTCTGGTCCCTTTCTCCAGTCTGACTTCTCGTCAGTCCTGCTACTCTGTCCTGGATTCCCCACTCTACGCTCCCTTGGATTCCCCTCCGGACTTGCTTACCCTGTCCCCACACCTCTCGCTCCAGCCTCAGCCTCAGCACCTGGTTTCCAGCAACCCGCCCGAGCTTCCCCTGGCCGGCAATCAATCTTCCCCCCGTGTTTCAATAAATACCTTGGTTACCTTGGTCATCCCAGTCTCCTCGTCCTCGTCTTCTCTTGGTTTCAACTGTTCCGCTCCACGTGACAACTGTAGGTCTGTCTGCTGCCTTTTTGTTGACACAGCCTAAATGGCAATCACCAAACGAGAGGACTAATGTGGATTAAATCAACTAGTGTATGCTGGCAAAAGGCTGCATTCTACAACAGGGATGGGAGTAATAAAACAGTTCTACCATGCTGCTCTATTTACAGTTTTATACACTGAGCAGAGAAAGGTTTTCTCTCTCCATTCAGCCACTCAGCGTCTCTTTAAAACATGTGTCACGCCCTGGTCAAAGTATTTTGTGTTCATCTTTATGTATTTGGTCAGGCCAGGGTGTGGCATGGGGTTTTGTAATTGTGGTGTGTTTGTCTTGGGGTTTTGGTGGTGGTATTGGGATTGTAGCTTAGTGGGTTGTCTAGCAAAGTCTATGGCTGTCTGGAGTGGTTCTCAATCAGAGGCAGATGCTTATCGTTGTCTCTGATTGGGAACCATATTTAGGCAGCCATATTCTTTGAGTTTGTCGTGGGTGATTGTCCTTAGTGTCCTATGTGTACTCGTTGTTAGTTTGCACCAGATAGGCTGTTTCGGTTTCGTTTATTGTTTTTTTGTAAGTTCGTGGTTCTTTGTTATATTAAACATGGATCGCAATCGACACGCTGCAGTTTGGTCCGACTCTCTTTCATCACCACTAGAAAACCGTTACAGAATCACCCACCACCAACGGACCAAGCGGCGTGTCAACAGGCAGGAGCAGCCGAAAAGGAGATGCTCACCAAGGATTTCTGGTCATGGGAGGAGATCTTCGACGGGAGAGGACCCTGGGCTAAACCAGGGGAGTGTAGCCGCCCAAAGGAGCAACAGGAGAAGAGGCAACAGAGGCAGCAGCAGCAGGAGCAGCAGCAGCTACAGTGGGAGAGGTTGCACCACCTGGAGTTATGGACATGGGAGGAGGAATTGGACGGTAAAGGACCCTGGAATGAGCCTGGAGATTATTGTCGCCCCAAAGCCGAGCTGGAGGCAGCAAAAGCAGAGAGGCGGCATTATGAGGAGCTAGCACGGCAGAGCGGATGGAAGCCCGAGAGTCAGCCCCAAAAATTTCTTGGGGGCTTACAGGGAGTATGGCTATGCCAGGTAGGAGACCTGCGCAAACTCCCTGTGCTTACCGGGGGCTGGAGAGACCGGGCAGGCACCGTGTTATGCTGTGGAGCGCACGGTGTCTCCAGTGCGGGTGCACAGCCCGGTTCGGTATATTCCAGCTCCGCGTATCGGCCGGGCTAGATTGAGCGTCGAGCCAAATGCCATGAAGCCGGCTCTACGCATCTGGTCCCCAGTGCGTCTCCTTGGGCCGGCTTACATGGTACCAGCCTTGCGCTCGGTGTCTCCGGTTCGCCTGCATAGCCCAGTGCAGGCTATTCCACCTCGCCGCACTGGCAGGGCAACCGGGAGCATTCAACCAGGTAAGGTTGGGCAGGCTCGGTGCTTAAGAGCTCCAGTGCGCCTGCACGGTCCGGTCTATCCAGTACCACCTCCACACCCCAGCCCTCCGGTAGCAGCTCCCCGCACCAGGCTTCCTGTGCGTGTCCTCGGTCCAGTACCACCAGTACCAGCACCACGCATCAGGCCTACAGTGCGCCTCGCCTCTCCAGCGCTGTCGGAGCCTTTCTCCTCTCCTGCGCTGCCGAAGTCTCCCCGCCTATCTAGCGCTGTCGGAGCTTTCCTCATCTCCAGCGCTGCCGGAGTCTCCCGCCTGTTCAGCGCAGCCAGAGCTGCCAGTCTGCATGAAGCAGCCAGAGCTGTCAGTCTACATGAAGCAGCCCGCGCTGCCAGTCTGCATGAAGCAGCCAGTCTACATGGAGCAGCCAGAGCTGTCAGTCTGCATGGAGCAGCCAGAGCTGTCAGTCCGCATGGAGCAGCCAGAGCTGTCAGTCCGCATGGAGCAGCCAGAGCTGTCAGTCCGCATGGAGCAGCCAGAGCTGTCAGTCTACATGAAGCAGCCCGAGCTGCCAGTCTGCATGAAGCAGTCAGTCTACATGGAGCAGCCAGAGCTGTCAGTCCGCATGGAGCAGCCAGAGCTGTCAGTCTACATGAAGCAGCCCGAGCTGCCAGTCTGCATGAAGCAGCCAGTCTACATGGAGCAGCCAGAGCTGTCAGTCTGCATGAAGCAGCCAGAGATGTCAGTCTGCATAGAGCAGCCAGTCTGCATGGAGCAGCCAGTCTGCATGGAGCTGCCAGTCTGCATGGAGCTGCCAGTCTGCACGGAGCTGCCAGTCTGCACGGAGCTGTCAGTCTGCACGGAGCTGTCAGTCTGCACGGAGCTGTCAGTCTGTAAGGAGCTGCCAGTCTGCAAGGAGCTGTCAGTCAGCACGGAGCCGCCAGAGCGGTCAGTCTGTAAGAAGCCGCCAGAGCTGTCAGCCTATATGGGGCAGCTAGTGCCGCCAGTCTGCCCAGCGCCGCCAGTGCCCCCAGTCTGCCCAGCGCCGCCAGTCTGTCCAGCGTCGCCAGTCTGCCCAGCGTCGCCAGTCTGCCCAGCGTCGCCAGTCTGCCCAGCGTCGCCAGTCTGCCCAGCACCGCCAGTCTGCCCAGCACCGCCAGTCTGCCCAGCGCCGCCAGTCTGCCCAGCGTCGTCCAGTCTGCCCAGCGCCGCCAGTCTGCCCAGCGCCGCCAGTCTGCCCAGCGCCGCCAGTCTGCCCAGCATCGCCAGTCTGCCCAGCGCCGCCAGTCTGCCCAGCGCCGCCAGATCTGCCAGTCTGCCCAGCGCCGCCAGATCTGCCAGTCAGCCAGACTCTTCCAGATCTGCCAGTCAACCAGACTCTTCCAGATCTGCCAGTCAGCCAGACTCTTCCAGATCTGCCAGTCAACCAGACTCTTCCAGATCTGCCAGTCAACCAGACTCTTCCAGATCTGCCAGTCAGCCAGGATCTGCCAGTCAGCCAGGATCTGCCAGTCAGCCAGGATCTGCTGAGACCACCAGCCAGCCAGGAGCTGGTAGATCTATTTACCGGCCTGAGCTTCCTCTCACTCCTGAGCTTCCTCTCACTCCTGAGCTTCCTCTCACTCCTGAGCTTCCTCTCACTCCTGAGCTTCCTCTCACTCCTGAGCTTCCTCTCACTCCTGAGCTTTCTCTCACTCCTGAGCTTTCTCTCACTCCCGAGCTTCCCCTCAGTCCCGAGCTGCCTCGGTCCCGAGCTGTCCTTCAGTCCCGATCTGCTCCTCAGTCCAGTGGGGTTCTGGGTGAGGACTACTAGGCCATGGTCGGCGGCGAGGGTGGACTATCCAGGGACGAAGGGAGAGGGGACTAAGACATTAAAGGAGTGGGGTCCACGTCCCGCGCCGGAGCCGCCACCATGGACAGACGCCCACCCGGACCCTCCCTATTGTTTTGAGGTGCGTTCGGGAGTCCGCACCTTAGGGGGTTCTGTCACGCCCTGGTCAAAGTATTTTGTGTTCATCTTTATGTATTTGGTCAGGCCAGGGTGTGGCATGGGGTTTTTGTAATTGTGGTGTGTTTGTCTTGGGGTTTTGGTGGTGGTATTGGGATTGTAGCTTAGTGGGTTGTCTAGCAAAGTCTATGGCTGTCTGGAGTGGTTCTCAATCAGAGGCAGATGCTTATCGTTGTCTCTGATTGGGAACCATATTTAGGCAGCCATATTCTTTGAGTTTGTCGTGGGTGATTGTCCTTAGTGTCCTATGTGTACTCGTTGTTAGTTTGCACCAGATAGGCTGTTTCGGTTTCGTTTATTGTTTTTTTGTAAGTTCGTGGTTCTTTGTTATATTAAACATGGATCGCAATCGACACGCTGCAGTTTGGTCCGACTCTCTTTCATCACCACTAGAAAACCGTTACAACATGCATCCAATCCCCTTGATCCCTTACATAACTAGACCAATCATATGATTACATTACGTGTGCCGTGGTTCAGTGCTGTGGCAAGACAGAAAAATGATTGAGTTTCCGCTCGTGATGTTAAACTGCAGGCGCAGATGCTCTGATTTCAAAACCATTTGGAGCATATTTGAAAAGTTACCACGCTGACTATACAATGGACCAATTAGAAAAATGAAAGCAGTACTTTTCAATGCGTGTGATATAAGAGATGTGCCGTGAGATTAGGGTCAAATGCATGTGTCTTGCGACCAATGTGTGAGAGTTGGCAGCTCTGCATTGGGGCATGCAACGCTGAATGTGTGTTTTCGACATCAGCCAACTAACTAGCTAGCTAACATTGGACACTAGCGATAGCTAGCAAGTGATCTTGTCAGCTGTTTAGACAAACAACCAAAGTTAAACTAACTAGTTAATTCAGGAATGTGTCCATTATGAAGACCCGCACAGATTTTTTAAATCCTGAATTGGTGTTCTGGCTAGCCAGCTAATGAAAAATTATGCAAATCATGTTTTTTAATCTGTTTTCTATCAGGGACTAAACAGGGCAATTCATGCTTTGGCAGAAGACAGCAATCCTTTACGTGGACCACAAAAAAAATATTAAATACTTAGGATGCTTAAGTGACAACGAACAACAAATATATATAAAGATAACTTTATTCCATTACTCAACAATATGAAAGCAGATCTAATTAAAAGGAATAATCTTCCCATAAATCCTACAGGTAGCATAAACCTCTTTAGAATGGCATGGTCCCAAAGATTTTCTATTTATTTTTGCTAATACCAATTTAAAGACATTCTTTAAAAAAGTATACTCGGTCATAAGATTTTATATGGGAAAATAGAATTCATAGAATCAAAGGGACATTTTACATCTTCCTAAGTTTGAGGGTGGTTTTAACCTTCCGTACTTGGAATTGTATCAACTCGCCACCCAAGGCTTTTACTTCCAACAAATACAGTGCATACAGTGTATTCAGATCCCTTGACATTTTCCACATTTTGCTACATGTATGTTACAGCCTTATTCTAAAATCGACTAAATTGTGTTTTCCCCTCATCAATCTACACACAATACCTCATAATAACAAAGCAAAAACAGGTTCTTGATTTTTTTTTCTCCAAATTTATTACAAATAAAACATGTAAATATAACATTTACATAAGTTACATCAGACCCTTTACTCAGTACTTTCTTGATGCACCTTTGGCAGCGATTACAGCCTCGAGTCTTCTTGGGTATGACCCCAGCTAACAAGTAACTGAGACATTTGTAACATTCCCTTTAAGTCTTCAAGAGGTACTGAATGTCATAGCCCGTTCAGGACATTATAGGCACATTCATAACGTTTCCAATAAGTATTATAGAGGTTATAAATATCCGGTTGCAATACAGACATCATGGGAACATTAAAAACGTTCCTTGGTAGTCCATGAAAGGTTCTGAATATCATGTTATTTTGGAGATATCCTTGGAACATTTCATTACGTTAGATTTAGAGCTATGGTTTGTCTTCATATAACGTTACAATCGTAATGATAGAAATACATTTTGGAACGTTGTCTGTAAGTCAAGTGGTGGTACACTTGTAAAGTTGTCTTTCTAAGTGTGTAGGAACATTTGCTACGTTCTAAATAACTAATCTAGACGTTCTGAATGTCTGGCAAATTGGATGACATTATAGTAGTATTTGTAAAGTTCACAGAAGGTTCCTGAAATGTACTGAATGTCTGGTCACTTTGGCAATATTTTACATAACGTTCCCAATGAGTCTAGTAGATGTTGTGAATGTCAGATCCCTAAAAGTCAGGTAAATTTCGGGATATCGTAGTAACCCAGCTCAGAAAATTACGTTTGAGGACGTGACCACAAAGTAATTTTAGTCCCCACATAAGTCAAGATAACGTTATTGTGAAACGTGCCTTGCAGCTGTTGTGTCAGCTGACAAAAGTTACGTCCCAAGGCTTTTCATGACGTTGAAATGTCATGGATCTTCCCTGGACGTGCACATGTTATGTACCTTATTATTACTGCAGATACACACTGACAAAAGTTACTTCCCAGTGGATACCAGAAACTGCATTTTGTGGGGCTCTCAATGTACTTTCTGACATTTAGCAACGTGATGTGGTTGACGTAAAAATAATGTTTTCATGAAATGTCTCCTAGATGTACCGGTGGTGTCAGTTGACAAAAGTTACGTCCCAAAGTCTCTTCAAGACGTTGAAATGTGGGGGATCCTGAAAAGCTGAATATTGTTATTTAATAACGTTATAAGAGAAGTCCTTGAATCTTCCCTGAACGTGCACACTGTTACATGCCTAATGTTTGGAGATTTACCTAAAAATAACGTTTTCATATAGCATCTAATTTCAGAATGTTTGCTAAAGAGCAGTGCATAGTTATCTAACGTTGCAATGACAATTATAAATAGACATTATGGATCATTGTCAGTGAGCCAAGTGGTGGTGTATTTGTAACGTTGTATTTCTGACTACAAAAAATCGAATCAAATACAATTTTAATTAGTCACATGCGCCGAATACAAAAGGTGTAGACCTTACAGTGAAATGCTTACTTATGAGACCCCTAACCAACAATGCAGTAAAAAAACATGAATAAGAATAATAAATAAAAGTAACAAGTAGATAAAGAGGATCAGTAAAATAACACTAGCGAGACTACATACAGGGGGGTACCGGGATAGAGCCAATGTGCGGGGGCACAGGTTAGTCGAGGTAATTGAGGTAATATGTACATGTAGGTATTAGTTATTAAAGTGACTATGCATAGATGATAACAACAGAGAGTAGCAGTGGTGTAAAAGTGGGAGGGTAATGCAAATATTCTGGGAAGAAATTTGATTAGATGTTCAGGAGTCTTATGGCTTGTCGGTAGAAGTTGTTTAGAAGCCTCTTGGACCTAGACGCTCCGGTACAGCTTGCCGTGTGGTAGCAGAGAGAACAGTCTATGACTAGGGTGGATGGAGTCTTTGACAATTTTTAGGGCCTTCCTCTGACACCGTCTGGTATAGAGGTCCTGGATGGCAGGAAGCTTTGCCTCAGTGATGTACTGGGCCGTACGCACCACCCTCTGTAGTGCATTGCGGTCGGAAACAAAGCAGTTGCCACACCAGGCAGTGATGCAACCACTGCTCTCGATGGTGCAGCTGTAGAACCTTTTGAGGATCTGAGGACCCATGCCAAATCTTTTCACTCTCCTGAGGGGAAATCGGTTTTGTCGTGCCCACTTCACGATTGTCTTGGTGTGCTTGGACCATGTTAGTTTGTTGGTGATGTGGACACTAAGGAACTAAGGAACTTGAAGCTCTCAACCTGCTCCACTAAAGCCCCGTCGATGAGAATGGGGGCATGTACGGTCCTCTTTTTCCTGTAGTCCATAATCATCTCCTTAGTCTTGATCACGTTGAGGGAGAAGTTGTTGTCCTGCCACCACACGGCCAGGTCTCTGACCTCCTCCTTATAGGCTGCAGAGGGAGGTGTTTAGTCCCAGGGTCCTTAGTTAAGTGATGAGCTTTGAGGGCACTATGGAGTTGTAGCCAGTGAATAGCATTCTAACATAGGTGTTCCTTTTGTCCAGGTGTGAAATGGCAGTGTGGAGTGCAATAAAGATTGCATCATCTGTGGATCTGTTGGGGCGGTATGCAAATTGGAGTGGGTCTAGGGTTTCTGGGATAATGGTGTTGATGTGAGCCATGACCAGCCTTTCAAAGCACTTCATGGCTACAGACGTGAGTGCTACATTGGAACTCAATTTGCTGATTTCCACTCAGTCAATGTGGAATTTGTTGGCTTGTGTTTGGGTAAGGTGACTGACGGTGTACAATAAGAAAAAGCTATTGTGAGTAAGATGTGTCTTGCACAGCTTTGTTCCACTGCGTGATCACAGCCTGTATTAAAGAGTTCAGTAATCATGTTCTTAGGTCCTGATGAACAACAATGACAAGTGTTCTTGGTCTATTACTAGCATAAGCACGTAAAAATATATAATGCAAACGATTGCTTGATATATACATTTTTACTGAAGGGCTGTCTAAATTTGCACAATCCAGATTATGAAAAGTGCAATTTATACGTTCTATAACACCAACATTATTCAAACACCTTGCAGTGTCACAATATCCTGAAAAGCTGTAGTCACCTCTTTCCTCATTTAAGTTAAGATTCAATATTCTGATTATGATATTATGGATAACGTCTTGGGTAGTAGAGATTAATGTTCTTTCCATTTCTGTGTTATGAAGATTGAAAATGTCCAGAGTAAGGCAGTCCAATGTAATATTGTATTGTATGTGTAGAGCCATTGTCATATCATTGTTTAATCATTTTCAGATCATTAAATCCACTGGTGTAACACAGATGTCAAGTACTTCAAGGAAGAGAGAATAAAATTGAATCTGGACTAAATTGTCAAGGGAGAAAACCACCCTTAACTTCTTGGTGACTAGGGGGCAGTATTGAGTAGCTTGGATAAATAAGGAGCCCAGAGTAAACTTCCTGCTACTCAGCCATAAAAGCTAGAATATGCGTATGTGTCTGTGAGTATAACAGAACTCATATGGCAGGTGAAAACCTGAGAAAAATACAACCAGGAAGTGGGAAATCTGAGGTTTGTAGTTTTTCAACTCTTTGCCTATCCAATACACAGTGTCTGTGGGGTCATTTTGCACTTCCTAAGGCTTCTACTAGATGTCAACAGTCTTTAGAACCTCATTTGATGCTTCTACTGTGAAGGGGGGCTGATTGAGAGGGGATTGAGCCAGGTGTCTGGCAGAGTGCCACGAGCTCGTGACGCGCATTCATGTATGAGTTACCTCGCGTTCCATTGCTTTTCTACAGACAAAGGAATTCTCCGGTTGGAAGATTATTGAAGATTTATGTTAAAAACATCCTAAAGATTGATTCTATACTTCGTTTGACATGTTTCTACGACCTGTAATATAACTTTTTGGAATTTTCGTCCGACCTTTCGGCTGGACTTGCACGCGCGTTTGGATTTGTTTACCAAACGCCCTAACAAAAGGAGGTATTTGGACATAAATCATGAGCTTTATCGAACAAATCAAACATTTATTGTGGAACTGGGATTCTGAGCGCTGTACTCAGATTATTTCATGGTTTGCTTTTTCTGTAAAGTTTAAAAAAAAATCTGACACAGCGGTTACATTAAGGAGAGGTTTATCTAAAGTTCCATATATAATAGTTGTATCTTTTATCAATGTTTATTATAAGTATTTCTGTAAATTGATGTGGCTCTCTGCAATAACATGCATATATTAGCATCTGGGACAGAGTAGGAGGCAGTTCACTCTGGGCACGCTATTCATTCATATAAGTGAAAATGCTGCCCCCTATCCCAAAATAGTTAATGAGAATTTTATCTTTAAAACGGTGTAAAATACTTGTATGCTTGAGTAATTTTAATTATGTTTTGAATTTGGCGCCCTGCACTTTCACTGGCTGTTGGCGGGGTGGGACGCTACCGTCCCACATTTCCCAGAGAGGTTAACAAAAAAAAGTGGATCTAGTCTTATCAGCCAGTTTGACACGAAGAGTGAAGATACCAGTCCTACTGAATCTGAGAGTAAAATTGAGTCAGATAGTGAAGTTGAGGCAGTGGAAGGTACTCCTCCAAGATTGTCAACACATGTAGACTAAGAGTCAGATGGTAACCTTGAGACAGGAGGTGTTACTCCTACAAAACTGCCAACACACGTTGATGAAGAGTCAGATGGTGAGCTTGAGGCAGTAGGTGGTACTCCTCCAAGACTGCCAACACACACTGACTAAAAGTCAGATGGTGAGCTTGAGGCTAGCTTGCTTTCCATTGCAATTCTACAGAAAAAGGAATTCTCCAGTTGGAACATTATTGAAGATTTATGTTAAAAATATCCTATAGATTGATTCTATACATCGCTTGACATGTTTCTACAGACTGTAACGGAACTTTTTGACTTTTCGTCTGCACCTAGTGATTGCGTGTCATGAATTTGGATTACTGGGCTAAACGTGCGAACAAAAGGAGGTATTTGGACATAAATGATGGACTTTAGCGAACAAATCATACATTTATTGTGGAACTGGGATTCCTGAGAGTGCATTCTGATGAAGATCATCAAAGGTAAGTGAATATTTATAATGCTATTTCTGACTTCTGTTGACTCCACGACATGGCGGATATCTGCATGGTTTGATTTTGTTGTCTGAGCGCTGTACTCAGATTATTTAATGATGTGCTTTTTCGGTAAAGCTTTTTTAAAATCTGACACAACGGTTGCATTAAAACAGCTTGAGGATAGGGGAGACGCTAGCGTCTCAAGTGGCCAATTTCCAGGGGAAATGCAGAGCGCCAGATTCAAATAAAATGCTATAAAATTCAAACTTTTATTAAATCACACATGTAAGATACTCAAAGCTACACTCGTTAAAGCTACACTCGTTGTGAATCCAGCCAATATCCAGCCAACATAAAAATGCTTTTCGGCGAAAGCATATGTAGCTATTATCTTATAGCCTGCAGCCATCCTAACCAGCAGTAAACAATGTAGCTAGTGTAGTAGGCGATACAAAAAACTGATATAAAATATAAAATATGCATTACCTTTGACAAGCTTCTTTTGTTGGCACTCCAATATGTCCCATAAACATCACAATTGGTCCTTTTGTACGATTAATTCCGTCTATATATATTGAAAATGTCCATTTATAAAGCCCGTTTGATCCATAAAAAACAGCTTAGAAAAACGCAACGTCACTACAAAATATTTCAAAAGTTGCCTATAAACTTTGCCAAAATACTTCAAACTACTTTAGTAATACAACGTTAGGTATTTTTAAACGTTAATAATCGATCAAATTGTAGACGGGGCAATGTATTCATGTATTCAATACATGAACGAAAAGAAACCATCTCTGCTCATCACGTCTTGTGCAACTCACAAAAGTGTCCCCCGTTCCGAGTTGGCCTACTTCCTGCTAAGACAAAGAAATAACCTCAGCCATATTTCAAACACTGGCGACATCGTGTGGAAGATATAGGAACTGAAAGTATATGTTCCTATTAAATTTCCAATGGCCAAGACAATATAGGGAAGAGAGATGGGAAAAAAACAAAAACAATTCTGAACAGTTAGTCCTCTGGGTTTTTCCTGCTACACAAGTTCTGTTATACTCACAGACATGATTCAAACAGTTTTAGAAACTTCAGAGTGTTTTCTATCCAAATCTATGAATAATATGCATATCTTATATTCTTGGCATGAGTTGCAGGAAGTTGAAATTGGGCACGCTATTTATCCAAAAGTGAAAATTCTGCCCCCTAGCTTTAAGAGGTTTTAAGGAGAAGTGTATCTATAATTCCATGCATAATAGTTGTATCTTTTATCAATGTTTATTATGAGTATTTCTGTAAATTGATGTGGCTCTCTGCAAAATCACTGGATGTTTTGGAACTACGAAACATAACGCGCCAATGTAAACTCAGATTTTTGAATATAAATATGAACTTTATCGAACAAAACATACATGTATTGTGTAACATGAAGTCCTATGAGTGTCATCTGATGAAGATCATCAAAGGTTAGTGATTCATTTTTTCTCTATTTCTGCTTTTTGTGACTCCTCTCTTCGGCTGGAAAAATGGCTGTGTGTTTTTCTGTGACTAGGTGCAGACCTAACATAATCGTTTGGTGTGCTTTTGTTGTAAAGCCTTTTTGAAATCGAACACTGTGGTGGGATTAACAACAAGTTTATCTGTAAAAGGGTGTAAAATACTTCTATGTTTGAGGATTTTAATTATGAGATTAATGTTGTTTTGAATTTGGCGCCCTGCACATTCACTGGCTGTTGTCATATCGATCCCGTTAGCGGGATTCAAGCCATAATAAGTTTTAATCAGGATGACAGTTTTCAGCTGTGCTAACATAATTGCAAAAGGGTTTTCTAATGATCAATTAGCCTTTTAAAATGATAAACTTGGATTAGCTAACACAATGTGCCATTGGAACACAGGAGTGATGGTTTCTGATAATGGGCCTCTGTACGCCTATGTAGATATTCCATTAAAAATCAACTGTTTCCAGCTACAATAGTCATTTACAATGTCTACACTGTATTTCTGATCAATTTGATGTTATTTTAATGGACAAAAAAATAGCTTTTCTTTCAAAAACAAGGATATTTCTAAGTGACCCCAAACTTTTGAACAGTAGTGTACATGTTTCCAGCAGACCACCATAGTCCCTGTATCCAAGAACCACAAGGTAACTTGTCTCTACGACTACCGCAACGTAGCACTCACATCTGTAGCCATGAATTGCTTTGAAAGGCTGGTCATGGCTTATATCAACACCATCAACCCAGGCACGCTGGACCCACTCCAATTCACATACCACCCCAACAAATCCACAGATGATGCAATTTCTATTGCACTCCACACTGCCCTTTCCCACCTGGACAAAAGGAACACCTATGTGAGAGTGCTGTTCATTGACTACAGCTCAACGTTCCACACCGTTGTGCCCTCCAAGCTCATCACTAAGCTAAGGACCCTAGGATTAAACACCTCCCTCTGCAACTCAATCCTGGACTTTCTGACGGGCCGCCCCCAGGTGGTGAGGGTAGGCAACAACATAACCGCCATGCTGATCCTCTGTGCTTTGTCCCCTGCTGTACTCCCTGTTCACCCACGACTGCGTGGCCGCGCATGACTCGAATACCATAATTAAGTTTGCAGACAACATGCCGGTGGTAAGCTTGATCACCGACGATGATGAGACTACAGGGGGAGGTCAGAGACCTGGCAGTGTGGTGCCAGGACAGCAACCTCAACGTCAGCAAGACAAAGGAGCTGACTACAGGAAACAGAGGGCCGAGCACACCCCCATCCACATCGACCAGACTGTTGTGGAACAGGTCAAGAGCTTGTCCACATCACTAAGGAACTATCATGGTCCACACACATCAACACAGTCGCGAAGAGAGTAGGAGAATGCCTCTTCCCCCTCAGTAGACTGTTCTACATCTGCACCATTGAGGGAATCTTGACTGGCTGCATCGCCGCTTAGTATGGAAACTGCTTGGCATCCAACCACAAGGTGCTACAGAGGGTAGTGCGTATGACCCAGTACATCACTTGGGATGAGCTCCCTGCCATCCAGGACCTCTATAGCAGGCGTGTTAGAGGAAGGCCCTAAATATTGTCAGACTCAATTCACCCAAGTCATAAACAGTTCTCTCGGCTACCGCATGGCAAGTCTGAAATCAACAGGACCATGAACAGCTTCTACCCCCAAGCTATAACATGGCTAAATAGTTAGTTAAATATTTAACCAAAGCTCCCCAGAATATCTGTATCGACTCTTTTTGCACTAATCGCTTCTGACTCATCGCATACGATGTTGTGACTGATTATTATCTATCCCGTTGCCTAGTCACTTTATCCCTACCTATATGTACATATCAGTGGCGGTCGGTGATGTTTAAGATGATGGAGGACGTTTGTTTTTCCATGAGCATGGCCTTATTTCTATTACAGCATGTTGGATGACTGTCATTCATATTCTATTCACCCAGTTCAATGTAACAGCTGTCACGCCCTGGTCAAAGTATTTTGTGTTTATCTTTATGTATTTGGTCAGGCCAGGGTGTGGCATGGGGTTTTTGTAATTGTGGTGTGTTTGTCTTGGGGTTTTGGTGGTGGTATTGGGATTGTAGCTTAGTGGGTTGTCTAGCAAGGTCTATGGCTGTCTGGAGTGGTTCTCAATCAGAGGCAGGTGCTTATCGTTGTCTCTGATTGGGAACCATATTTAGGCAGCCATATTCTTTGAGTTTGTCGTGGGTGATTGTCCTTAGTGTCCTATGTGTACTCGTTGTTAGTTTGCACCAGATAGGCTGTTTCGGTTTCGTTTATTGTTTTTTTTGTAAGTTCGTGTTTCTTTGTTATATTAAACATGGATCGCAATCGACACGCTGCAGTTTGGTCCGACTCTCTTTCATCACCACTAGAAAACCGTTACAGAATCACCCACCACCAACGGACCAAGCGGCGTGTCAACAGGCAGGAGCAGCCGAAAAAGGAGATGCTCACCAAGGATTTCTGGTCATGGGAGGAGATCTTCGACGGGAGAGGACCCTGGGCTAAACCAGGGGAGTGTAGCCGCCCAAAGGAGCAACAGGAGAAGAGGCAACAGAGGCAGCAGCAGCAGGAGCAGCAGCAGCTACAGTGGGAGAGGTTGCACCACCTGGAGTTATGGACATGGGAGGAGGAATTGGACGGTAAAGGACCCTGGAATGAGCCTGGAGATTATTGTCGCCCCAAAGCCGAGCTGGAGGCAGCAAAAGCAGAGAGGCGGCATTATGAGGAGCTAGCACGGCAGAGCGGATGGAAGCCCGAGAGTCAGCCCCAAAAATTTCTTGGGGGGCTTACAGGGAGTATGGCTATGCCAGGTAGGAGACCTGCGCAAACTCCCTGTGCTTACCGGGGGCTGGAGAGACCGGGCAGGCACCGTGTTATGCTGTGGAGCGCACGGTGTCTCCAGTGCGGGTGCACAGCCCGGTTCGGTATATTCCAGCTCCTCGTATCGGCCGGGCTAGAGTGGGCATCGAGCCAGGTAAGGTTGGGCAGGCTCGGTGCTCAAGAGCTCCAGTGCGCCTGCACGGTCCGGTCTATCCAGTACCACCTCCACACCCCAGCCCTCCGGTAGCAGCTCCCCGCACCAGGCTTCCTGTGCGTGTCCTCGATCCAGTACCACCAGTTCCAGCACCACGCACCAGGCCTTCAGTGTGCCTCGCCTGTTCAGCGCAGCCAGCGCTTTTCTCCTCTCCTGCGCTGCTGGAGTCTCCCGCCTGTTTAACGCAGCCAGAGCCTTCCTCCTCTACAGCGCTGCCGGAGCCTCCCGCCTGTTCAGCGCAGCCAGAGCCTTTCTCCTCTACAGCGCTGCCGGAGCCTCCCGCCTGTTCAGCGCAGCCAGAGCCTTCCTCCTCTACAGCGCTGCCGGAGTCTTCCGCCTGTTTAGCGCAGCCAGAGCCTTCCTCCGACACAGCGCTGCAGGAGTCTCCCGCCTGTTCAGCGCAGCCAGAGCTGCCAGTCTGCATGAAGCAGCCAGAGCTGTCAGTCTGCATGGAGCAGTCAGAGCTGTCAGTCTGCATGGAGCAGTCAGAGCTGTCAGTCTGCATGGAGCAGTCAGAGCTGTCAGTCTGCATGGAGCAGCCAGAGCTGTCAGTCTACATGAAGCAGCCCGAGCTGCCAGTCTGCATGAAGCAGCCAGTCTACATGGAGCAGCCAGAGCTGTCAGTCTACATGAAGCAGCCCGAGCTGCCAGTCTGCATGAAGCAGCCAGTCTACATGGAGCAGCCAGAGCTGTCAGTCCGCATGGAGCAGCCAGAGCTGTCAGTCCGCATGGAGCAGCCAGAGCTGGTCTGCATGGAGCAGCCAGAGCTGTCAGTCCGCATGGAGCAGCCAGAGCTGTCAGTCTACATGAAGCAGCCCGAGCTGCCAGTCTGCATGAAGCAGCCAGTCTACATAGAGCAGCCAGAGCTGCCAGTCTGCATGAAGCAGCCAGAGCTGTCAGTCTGCATGGAGCAGTCAGAGCTGTCAGTCTGCATGGAGGAGCCAGAGCTGTCAGTCTACATGAAGCAGCCCGAGCTGCCAGTCTGCATGAAGCAGTCAGTCTACATGGAGCAGCCAGAGCTGTCAGTCCGCATGGAGCAGCCAGAGCTGTCAGTCTACATGAAGCAGCCCGAGCTGCCAGTCTGCATGAAGCAGCCAGTCTACATGGAGCAGCCAGAGCTGTCAGTCTGCATGAAGCAGCCAGAGCTGTCAGTCTGCATGGAGCAGCCAGTCTGCATGGAGCAGCCAGTCTGCACGGAGCTGTCAGTCTGCACGGAGCTGTCAGTCTGCACGGAGCTGTCAGTCTGTAAGGAGCTGCCAGTCTGCAAGGAGCTGCCAGTCTGCAAGGAGCTGCCAGTCAGCACGGAGCCGCCAGAGCGGTCAGTCTGTAAGAAGCCGCCAGAGCTGTCAGCCTATATGGAGCAGCTAGTGCCGCCAGTCTGCCCAGCGCCGCCAGTGCCCCCGTCTGCCCAGCATCGCCAGTCTGCCCAGCGCCATCAGTCTGCCCAGCATCGCCAGTCTGCCCAGCATCGCCAGTCTGCCCAGCATCGCCAGTCTGCCCAGCATCGCCAGTCTGCCCAGCACCGCCAGTCTGCCCAGCGTCGTCAGTCTGCCCAGCGTCGTCAGTCTGCCCAGCACCGCCAGTCTGCCCAGCGTCGCCAGTCTGCCCAGCGTCGCCAGTCTGCCCGGCGCCGCCAGTCTGCCCGGCGCCGCCAGTCTGCCCGGCGCCGCCGGTCTGCCCAGCATCGCCAGTCTGCCAGACTCTTCCAGATCTGCCAGTCAGCCAGACTCTTCCAGATCTGCCAGTCAACCAGACTCTTCCAGATCTGCCAGTCAACCAGACTCTTCCAGATCTGCCAGTCAACCAGACTCTTCCAGATCTGCCAGTCAACCAGACTCTTCCAGATCTGCCAGTCAACCAGACTCTTCCAGATCTGCCAGTCAACCAGACTCTTCCAGATCTGCCAGTCAGCCAGGATCTGCCAGTCAGCCAGGATCTGCTGAAACCACCAGCCAGCCAGGAGCTGGTAGATCTATCTACCTGCCTGAGCTTCCTCTCACTCCTGAGCTTCCTCTCACTCCTGAGCTTCCTCTCACTCCTGAGCTTCCTCTCACTCCTGAGCTTCCTCTCACTCCTGAGCTTTTTCTCACTCCTGAGCTTTCTCTCACTCCTGAGCTTTCTCTCACTCCTGAGCTTTCTCTCACTCCCGAGCTTCCCCTCAGTCCCGAGCTGCCTCGGTCCCGAGCTGTCCTTCAGTCCCGATCTGTTCCTCAGTCCAGTGGGGTTCTGGGTGAGGACTACTAGGCCATGGTCGGCGGCGAGGGTGGACTATCCAGGGACGAAGGGAGAGGGGACTAAGACATTAAAGGAGTGGGGTCCACGTCCCGCGCCGGAGCCGCCACCATGGACAGACGCCCACCCGGACCCTCCCTATTGTTTTGAGGTGCGTTCGGGAGTCCGCACCTTAGGGGGTTCTGTCACGCCCTGGTCAAAGTATTTTGTGTTTATCTTTATGTATTTGGTCAGGCCAGGGTGTGGCATGGGGTTTTTGTAATTGTGGTGTGTTTGTCTTGGGGTTTTGGTGGTGGTATTGGGATTGTAGCTTAGTGGGTTGTCTAGCAAGGTCTATGGCTGTCTGGAGTGGTTCTCAATCAGAGGCAGGTGCTTATCGTTGTCTCTGATTGGGAACCATATTTAGGCAGCCATATTCTTTGAGTTTGTCGTGGGTGATTGTCCTTAGTGTCCTATGTGTACTCGTTGTTAGTTTGCACCAGATAGGCTGTTTCGGTTTCGTTTATTGTTTTTTTGTAAGTTAAGTCGTGTTTCTTTGTTATATTAAACATGGATCGCAATCGACACGCTGCAGTTTGGTCCGACTCTCTTTCATCACCACTAGAAAACCGTTACAACAGCGATAGGTTTAGGCTACTTCATGATACTAAAATGGTCCTTTTACCCATAATGAGGTTGCTACAACCTAGCCTATGTATGAAAGTTTACAACGTAGGTGCACACAGGTGGAGAGAAATTTCTAAGGCGATAGACAGTGACACTTGGACAGTGACACATTCAATACCGCCTTGCACACTCAAGTTTCTATTGGACAAATTCAGGTATGTTTATCCCCATTTCGCTTGCTTCTGTTTACGAAACGTTTTTCAACAGAATTGGTAGAATGAATACACCCCTGATCACGTGTAAACACAGTTCACGTTATATTCCTTCTCACATCTACGCACTCTCCTCTCAACTTTTCCCTTCACTTGTGGACTTCATTGCACAACACATCAGCTGTATGTTACCGTGCAAAAAAAACTTTCCAAGCCAAACCATATCATAAACGCTACACACAGCCTACAGTGTTGTTACCATAAAGTAACATCATAGTCTACATAGCTAATAGAACGAATGCGTTAGTAAGCCCTCTACAAGATGGCACCGACAGAGAGGGTTGCCTCGCTTCTAGTCCCTAAGAAACTTTGACGTATTTAGTTTTTTATGGATTATTTCTGAAACTGTTAGCCCAGAAAATCTTAAGTGTTATTATACACAGCCGGTAAGAACTATTGGATATCAGAGCGACGTCAACTTACCAGCACTACGCCCAGGAATACGACATTCCCGAAGCAGATCCTTTGTTCAAACCACCCAAGGCATTCAAACTGATTCCAGAGGCTGACCCAAAACAATGTTGCGGCAGAAGAGGTAGAAGCGGCCTTCTGGTCAGACTTCAGAGGTGCGCACACCACCCACCACTTCTGAGTATATTACTCGCTTACATCCAGTCCCTAGATAACAAGGTAGACGAAATTAGGGCAATGGTTGCTTTCCAGAGAGACATCAGGGATTGTAACATACTCTGTTTCACGGAAACATGGCTCTCTGGGGCTATGCTGTCGGAGTCGGTACAGCAACCGGGATTCTTTGTGCGTCGCACCGACAGAAATAAACATCTCTCCGGGAAGAAGAAGAAGGGGGTGTATGTTGCATGACTCATGGTGTAATTGTAACAACATACAGGAACTCAAGTCCTTTTGTTCACCTCACCTAGCATTCCTCACAATCAAATGCCATCCGTATTATCTCCCAAGAGAATTCTTGTCGGTTATTGTCACAGTTGTGTATATCCCCCCTCAAGCCGATACCACGACGGCCCTCAAGGAACTTCACTGGACTCTATGCAAACAGGAAACCATATATCCTGAGGCTGCATTTATTATAGCTGGGGATTTTACAAAGCAAATTTGAGAACAAGGCTACCTAAATTCAATCAGAATATTGATTGTAGTACCCGGACTGGCAAAACACTGGATCACTGCTACTCTAACTTCCGCAATGCATACAAGGCCCTCCCCTGCCCTCCTTTCGGCAAATCTGCCCACGACTCCATTGCTTCTCTCTTCCTATAGGTGGAAACTCAAACAGGATGTACAGAACCTGTGACAAGGACTATTCAACACTGGTCTGACCAATCGGAATCCACGCTTCAAGATTGTTTTGATCACGCTGACTGGGAAATGTTCCGGGTAGCTGCAGAGAATAATATTGATGTATACGCTGATTCGGTGAGTGAGTTTATAAGGAAGTGCATAGGAGATGCTGTACTCACTGTGACTATTAAAACCTACCCTAACCAGAAATCGTGGATAGATGGCGGCATTCGCGCAAAACTGAAAGCGCGAACAACCACATTTAACCATGGAAATGTGACCGGGAATATGGCTGAATAGAAACTGTGTAGTTATTCCCTCCACAAGGCAATCAAACAAGCAAAATGTCAGTATAGAGACAAGGTGGAGTCGCAATTCAACGGCTCAGACACAAGACGTATGTGGCAGGGTCTACAGACAATCACGGACAACAAAAAGAAAACCAACCATGTCACAGACACCGACGTCTTGCTTCCAGACAAACTAAACACCACCTTATTTGCCCACTTTGAGGATAATACAGTGCCACCAATGCGGCCCGCTACCAAGGACTGTGGGCTCTCCTTCTCTGTGGCCGACGTGAGTGAGACATTTAAAACTGTTTACCCTCGCAAGGCTGCCGGCCCAGACGGCATCCCTAGCTGCGTCCTCAGAGCATGCGTAAACCAGCTGGCTGGTGTGTTATTCAATCTTTCCCTATCCTAGTCTGCTGTCCCTAAATGCTTCAAGATGGCTACCATTGTTCCTGTACCCAAGAAGGCAAAGGTAACTTAACTAAATGACTATCGCCCTGTAGCACTCACTTCTGCCATCATGAAGTGCTTTGAGAGACTAGTCAAGGATCATATCACCTCCACCTTACCTGTCACCTTAGACCCACTGCAATTTGCATACCGCCCCAATAGGTCCACAGACGATGCAATCGCCATCACACTGCACACTGCCATATCCCATCTGGACAAGAAGAATACCTATGTAAGAATGCTGTTCATTGACTACAGCTCAGCATTCAACACCATAGTACCCTCCAAGCTCATCATTAAGCTTGAATGGTTTACCCCCTAGTACTTCCGGCGCCGACAGAGATGGCCGCCTCGCTTCGCGTTCCTAGGAAACTATGCAGTTTTTTGTTTTTTTTACGTGTTATTTCTTACACTAGTACCCCAGGTCATCTTAGGTTTCATTACATACAGCCGAGAAGAACTACTGAATATAAGATCAGCGTCACCCCCCCATCCACATCGATGGAACAGTAGTGGAGAGGGTAGCAAGTTTTAAGTTCCTCGGCATACACATCACAGACAAACTGAATTGGTCCACTCACACAGACAGCATCGTGAGGAAGGCGCAGCAGCGCCTCTTCAACCTCAGGAGGCTGAAGAAATTCGGCTTGTCACCAAAAGCACTCACAAACTTCTACAGATGCACAATCGAGAGCATCCTGGCGGGCTGTATCACCGCCTGGTATGGCAACTGCACCGCCCTCAACCGTAAGGCTCTCCAGAGGGTAGTGAGGTCTGCACAACGCATCACCGGGGGCAAACTACCTGCCCTCCAGGACACCTACACCACCCGATGCTACAGGAAGGCCATAAAGATCATCAAGGACATCAACCACCCGAGCCACTGCCTGTTCACCCCGCTGTCATCCAGAAGGCGAGGTCAGTACAGGTGCATCAAAGCTGGGACCGAGAGACTGAAAAACAGCTTCTATCTCAAGGCCATCAGACTGTTAAACAGCCACCACTAACATTGAGTGGCTACTGCCAACACACTGTCAATGACACTGACTCTACTCCAGCCACTTTAATCATGGGAATTGATGGGAAATGATGTAAATATATCACTAGCCACTTTAAACAATGCTACCTTATATAATGTTACTTACCCTACATTGTTCATCTCATATGCATACGTTGATACTGTACTCTATATCATCGACTGCATCCTTATGTAATACATGTATCACTAGCCACTTTAACTATGCCACTTGGTTTACATACTTATCTCATATGTATATACTGTACTCGATATCATCTACTGTATCTTGCCTATGCTGCTCTGTACCATCACTCATTCATATATCCTTATGTACATATTCTTTATCCCCTTACACTGTGTATAAGACAGTAGTTTTTTTGGAATTTAGTTAGTTAGATTACTTGCTCGTTATTACTGCATTGTCGGAACTAGAAGCACAAGCATTTCGCTACACTCACATTAACATCTGCTAACCATGTGTATGTGACAAATAAAATTTGATTTGATTTGATTTGAGGCACTGGGTCTCTGTTTAATTGGGTTCTGGACTTCCTGACAGGCCGCCCCCAGGTGGTGAAGTTAGGAAACAACATTTCCACTTTGTTGACCCTCAACACTAGGGTCCCACAAGGATACGTGCTCATCCCCCTCCTGTACTCCCTGTTCACCCATCACTGCATGGCCATGCACGCCTCCAACTCAATCATCAAGTTTGCAGAAAACACAACAGTAGTAGGCTTGATCATTAACAATGACGAGACAGCCTACAGGGAGGTGAGGGCACTCGGGAGTCCTATATAGTCCAAACGAGTCCTATATCGACATAACCTGAAAGGCTGTTCAGCAAGGAAGTTACCACTGCTCCTAAATCGCCATAAAAAAGCTAGACTACAGTTTGAAACTGCACATGGGGGGCAAAGATCATACTTTTTGGAGAAATGTCCTCTGGTCTGATGAAACAAAAATAATGACCATTGTTATGTTTGGAGGAAAAAGGGGGAGATGGCAGCACGGGGGTGGCAGCATCATGGTGTGGGGGTGCTTTGCTGCAGGAGGGACTGGTGCACTTCACAAAATAGATGGCATCATGAGGAAAGAGAAAATGATGTGGATATATTGAAGAAACATCTCAAGACATCAGTCAGGAAGTTAAAGTTTGGTTGCAAATGGGTCTTCCAAATGAACAATGACTCCAAGCATACTTCCAAAGTTGTGGCAAAATGGCTTAAGGACAACAATGTCAAGGTATTGGAGTGGCCATCACAAAGTCCCGACTTCAATCCTATAGACAATTTGTGGGCAGAACTCAAGAAGCGTGTGCGAGCAAGAAGGCCTACTAACCTGACTCAGTTACACCAGCTCTGTCAGGAGGAATGGGCCAAAATTCACCCAACTTATTGTGGGAAGCTTGTGGAAGGCTACCAGGAACATTTGACCCAAGTTAAACAATTTAAAGGCAATGCTACCAAATACTAATTGAGTACCTGTAAACTTCTGACCCACTGGGAATAAATGAATGAAATAAAAGCTGAAATAAATCATTGTCTCTACTATTATTCTGACATTTCACATTCTTAAAATAAAGTGGTGATCCTAACTACCCTAAGACAGGGAATTTTTACTAGGGTTACATTTCAGAAATTGTGAAAAGCTGAGTTTTTAAATGTATTTGGCTAAGGTGTATGTAAACTTCTGACTTCAACTGTATGTATACAGTGTATATATTAACAAACAGTATAGTTAGCAATAAAAAATATACACACTAATACAATTGACAGATAATTTAAAGGTCACTTAAAAATGACAGTGAGTGCAGATTATAATCATTTGATTCAACATTGCAATATAGAAATTAAAAGCACATAATACATTTGTCTCTGAAAACGAATTTTAATTTTGCTATTCATAGTGCACTGATCCACGGCCGAGACCATGTCTTTCAATGTAGACCGTGCTAACAGGATGCTTTGCGCACAGAGATCTTGTCAGCTTCTGTGACAAAGTTCCTTGCTCTATAATGTTTGAGGAGCTGTCCCCAAGCGCCACTGCGGCTCAACAACTCTTGGTTACCTTTTAAGAAAGGAAGAAATTACATTTTAAAATGCCACTAGTTTAGATTAGGCTTACTCTAATGATCTTAACACTAAGCCCTGGATGAAAAGTCTTGCTCACCGATAATGCACAGTCCCTCTTTGGCCCTGGTGATGCCCACGTTGATCTGGTTGGGGTCGCCAACAAAGCCCACATGTTTAGACCTCCAGGCCCTGTCCGGCTCGATCTCGATCTCCTTGCTGAGTAATGAGCGCACAGTGGAGAGAATGACGTAGCGCCATTCACATCCTGCATTGGAGATCAGATTAAAGTTGACAAAAGGACAACGGCGGACAACCATAGCATCACATCCAAGATAGAACAGAGGGGAAAGTATGAAGGAGAAAATTGTCACCTTGACTTTTTGTGATGGTGGTGACAGTGATTTTGTCCATTTTGTGTTCATGAAGTTCTTTCTTAAATTCAGACACCTGGGCGTTGTAGGGTGATAGAATTGCAATATTCTGTTGTTTTATTTGGGATTCTGTTACCAGTGCTTTGGCGAGCCGGATCTGTGATGAACAAAAAGAAAACCATAAATCATTCCCTCATCCTTTTAGAAAAGTGACTCACCTGACTATACCAGTAGAATGGCAAGATTTGAGCCGTATGTGTTGAAGTGTGAGTTATGTTTTAAGACAAAACAAAAAGGGTTCCTTACCACTACATCTCTCTCCGCCCTATTCGCTTTGGAGTTTTCAGTTCCCTTTTCTGTGCTCACAACCAGGCTGACCTCCTCTCCAATGACGTTCCCGAAAACAATGTGCTTCTGTTGGCTGTCAGCCTGAAGGACACTGCTTGAGTGATTCACTTCAGTCTTCAGTTTTCCTCCATAATATTCCTCCGATGGGAACTTGCATATATCTTCATGCTACAAAAAGTTAAACAATGGATAATACTTTGTACTTTGTCATTGGATGTCACATGTGCTGAATACAACAGGTGTAGACCTGACAGTGAAAAGCTTAATTACAAGCCCTTAACCAATAATGCAGTTTTAAGAAAATAAATTATAATTAAAGAGCAGCAGTAAAGTAACAGTAGCGAGGCTATATACAGGGGGTACCGGTACAGAGTAAATGTGCGGGGGTACAGGTTAGTTGAGGTAATTGAGGTAATATGTACATGTAGGCAAAGTGTTAAAGTGACAATGAATAGATAATAAACAGAGAGGGGCAGCAGCGTAAAATGAGGGGGTGGGGGCAATGTAAATAGTCTAGGTAGCCATTTGATTAGCTGATCAGGATTCTTATGGCTTGGGAGTAGAAGCTGTTAAGAAGCCTTTTTGACCTACACTTGGCGCTCCGGTACCGCTTCCGTGCGGTAGCAGAGAGAATAGTCTATGACTAGGGTAACTGGAGTCTGACAATTTTTAGGGCCTTCCTCTGACACCGCCTGGTTTAGAGGTCCTATATGGAATTAAGCTTGGCCCCAGTGATGTACTGGGCCATACGCACTACCCTCTGTAGTTGGAGGCAGAGCAGTTGCCATACCAGGCAGTGATTCAACCAGTCAGGATGCTATTGATGGTGCAGCTGTAGAACTTTTGAGGATCTGAGGACCCATGCCAATTCTTTTCAGCCTCCTGAGGGGGAATAGGCTTTGTCGTGCCTGCTTCATGACGATCTTGGTGTGTTTGGACCATGATAGTTTGTTGGTGATGTGGACACCAAAAACTTGAAGCTCTCAACCTGCTCCACTACAGCCCCGTCGATGAGAATGGGGGCGTGCTCGGTCCTCTTTTTCCTGTAGTCCATAATCATCTCCTTTGTCTTGATCACGTTGAGGGAGAGGTTGTTATCCTGTCACCACGCGGCCAGGTCTCTGACCTCCTCCCTATAGGCTGTCTCATCGTTTTCTGTGGTCAGGCCTACCACCGTTGTGTCATTGGCAAACTTAATGATGGTGTGGGAGTCATGCCTGGCCATGCAGTCATGGGTGAGCAAGGAGTACAGGAGGGGACTGAGCACGCACCCCTGAGGGGCCGCTGTGTTGAGGATCAGCGTGGCGGATGTGTTGTTACCTACTCTTACCACACTGTGGCGGCACTTCAGGAGGTCCAGGATCCAGTTGCAGAGGGAGGTGTTTAGTCCCAGGGTCCTTAGATTATTGTTGAGCTTTGAGGGCACTATGGTGTTGAACACTGAGCTGTAGTCAACAAATAGCATTCTCACGTTTGTGTTACTTTTGTCCAGGTGGGAAAGGGCAGTATGGAGTGCAATAGAGATTGCATCATCTGTGGATCTGTTGGGGAAGTATGCAAATTGGAGTGGGTCTAGTGTTTCTGGGATAA
This sequence comes from Oncorhynchus tshawytscha, assembly GCF_018296145.1. NCBI lineage: Eukaryota > Metazoa > Chordata > Actinopteri > Salmoniformes > Salmonidae > Oncorhynchus > Oncorhynchus tshawytscha. Next base: position 51,610,479 of record NC_056430.1, read on the forward strand.
TGGTGTTTGTGAGCCATGACCAGCCGTTCAAAGCACTTCACGGCTACAGACGTGAGAGCTACGGATTGGTAGTCATTTAGGCAGGTTAGCTTAGTGTTCTTGGGCACAGGGACTATGGTGGTCTGCTTGAAACATGTTGGTATTACAGACTCAGTCAGGGACAGGTTGAACATGTCAGTGAAGACACTTGCCAGTTGGTCAGCGCATGCTGATATTAATCAACATGCATCTTAAAGCATATCTGTGCAGTCAAAGGCACAGTTTTATAAACATTTGTCGAATTAGATTATATGATGTGAATTAGGCTGTGATAAATTCATAGCCCAAACATTTCTGGACCTCTTACCATTCTGTACTGGGTATCCAGCATCACTGTCTGGGACTGGCACTCAAAGTAACGCTCAAATAGAGACTTTGACATCCCCAACTTCCTCAGAAGTTCATTCTTAACGATGGGACGTAGCTGTTTGTGGTCACCGAGCAACACAATCTAGGAAGTGAAAAGAGGTTATTTAGCCATCAATCTTCATCACTTGCAAATGTGGTGATGACCTTTAATAAACATATAGGATGGCTGGAATGGAATAAATGTAACACAGTCAAACATGTGGTTTCCATATTTCATGTGTTTGATACCGTTCCATCTGATCCATTCCAGCCATTACAATGACCCCATCATACTATAGCTCCTCCCACCAGCCTCCTCTGCTTGGGATGCAGTTGAGAAAACAGGGTTGCTGTTAAGGTTTAGTTTAACAGATTCTGTGTCAATGCAGTCTTTATATGCCCAAACTCAATGGTTAGACTCCATGCAAAAAAAAATCTACATATTTTTTACAGAAATGCTCACAGTAACACATTCTTAAAATGTAATTTCATAACACTACACTTTTAGAAAAAAAAGGTTCCAAAAAAGGCTTCTTCGGCTGTCCCCATAGGAGAACCCTTTTTGGTTCCAAGTAGGACCTGTTTGGGTTCCATGTAGAACCCTCTGTGCAAATGGTTGCACATGGAACCCAAAAGGGTTATACCTGCAACCAAAAGGGTTATTCAATAGGCAGCATCACAAACATACAAAAATAATTTTAATCTCCGAGTCCAAACCGGTGGGGTGGGGTGGGGGGGTTCTACTAAGCTAACATATGGAATTGTTTTAAGATGATCATACCATGGATCATTTAGCTATTTGATTTTGAATTTTAGGACCCCTTTAGGAACATCATTTTATTTAAATTTTGTATGATTTGATAAAATATCGAATTTCGACTTTATAACTATAGGCCATAGAAACGCGTTGAATAACACATTCAAAAGTGCTGAAAATACAGAAAAAAATTAACCATAAGGAAAAAGGTTTTGAAGTGTCTGTCCTAAATCTAGGCGATGTAAGAAAGCTCAGGAAATATTGTAGTTTTTTGGACCCATATTTAATCCCTTATTTTTGTTGTCACAAAACTACTTCCATTAATTTACATTTGTTACCTACAGATGAGTCCCTTGACACTTGTAGGGGTCGTAAAGCAAAATGGAGTCTCCCCTTTCCACAGTTGGTTCATATTAATTTGTAGCCAAAACGGTTCGGACACTACAGACAGAAGTTGGCACATCAGTGTTACCAACTTCAGAGTCCCGTGGGGCATGTGGGGGTCGTAGACGCTACAGATTTTAGGGATGTCTCCTGGTGCTGATGTGACAGTTTCAGATATCACTAGCTTAAATTTACAGATTTTGACGGGGATTTTTTTGTTATTTATTAGATTGACACATGGGTGCATCAATAGACTTTTAAGGATTTTAAACCATCATACATGGAAATATCATTCTATAACAAAAAGTAAATGAATACATGGATTTCAACACACCTTTTCTGGTTTGTTGCTGACCAATGGGATGAGGGCCTGAGGTTCTGTTGCCATGGCACATTCATCAATAAGAATCTGGCGTGCACTGACTGTTTTAGTGAGGTTAGGAGAAGAGGCTGCTGTACAGGTGCACAGAATGACATCGTGCCTCTGCAGCTCATGCACACGAGCTTTATTCAGAAGACTTTTGTAGCTAGAAAAAAAAAATGTACGCACTTATATATGTACATCAGTCAGATGTAGGTTTAGATTTTTTTTAAATCAAAATTGCATTACAGCAAAATTCTATACTTACTCCTCAACTTCTTCTGCTGTCAACTCCTCTCCCTTTGATTCTATTGCTAACTTTATTCTGTGGTCAAACTCTTTTATTTCCGTGGAATGTGGATTTTGTTCTTCCCGTATGCGATGATGCAAGGTAATATTTCTACAAATGGTACAGATATGGTAAAATACTGTGATATGTTGAGTTTGTGTAATGTGAACCATTTGACAAAAACATGCTGAGACACTGGACAGACATGATAAAGCCAGCCCTACGATCAGATTATCAAAGACAAGACAGAGATTCTCTGAAAAAGTGGCCACAACTGCAGAGTGATGTGTGTATATTTTATACCGGAGTTCTGCCTTGGACCGCTCATGGCGAAGTGACCTGGGAGAGAGCTGAAGGACACTCCCTGGGTAAGGGTACTCCGCCATCTCCAGTTGTCGGCTGTACACCCTGAGGGGCTTCAACTTGTCTCCAAACTTCACCAGGCACTCTACAGAATGTTCAGAATGAATAGAATGTTACCTAGAATGTTCCCTACAGAACTTGGATCATGTTTAAGCTGTGGTTGTGTTATACATTGTTTTGTGGAGACAATTTCAATTCAAGTATGAAGTAACTTGCCAGCAACCACATCGACAGACTTATTGGAAGGACCACAGCAGAGAATAACTTCTTTCTTGTCCTTGTCCTTCGGATTTTCAAATATCCTGGGGTTTTTGGAGTTCATCACAAGGAACCAGTACACAATGTAAACTCCTAAAACAGTCTTTCCAGTCCCTATGAAACAGGTGTGTATTTTTTACTCCAGTAAACATTGCAATGGGCAATAAAACAGCTTCAGGTATTCTGGTAGTAGTACTGTATTTCTTAACTTACCAGGTGGCCCTTGTATGATTGTGAAGTTGTTATTCAGAGCTTTCTCCACTGCATTTATTTGACTCTTATTCAGCTCTGGGAGACCCTCTGGTGCCTTTTCCCTCATGAGTTGGTACCGTGGTGGTACAACAGATTGTGAAGCTACAATCCCAAGCAAGACCACAAAACAATACTTTCAAGCATGTAGCTTAATTAAAAACAAGGTTGTTGTATATTCCCACAGATGTAAAATGGGGTTACTCTACCTCCCTTTGGAACGTGTTGTCCTAGGGCTATTTTCTGAACAAGCTCATTTGCAGACACAATGTTGTTCACAGCCATTTCTTTACGTCTAGACAGTAGAAATGTTAACAACCATTCATTATGTATACTGAATTAATTGTGGGAACATTATGTCCATCCAATAAAAATATGAGATTTTTTTACATTATTATCTTATTTTAAAGAGTGCACTTAAAAAGAAATCTTATTTTAAAATGTGAGTAGTACTTTATATTTGACTGCAGCAATTACCAGGTATTTACTAAAATGGTAGTTACATTTGAAGCACCATTTTGAAGACTTAAATGAGACTTAAATAATAACGGTAATACATTTGTTCAATGACAATTGATCAATCTCTTTTTTTTGCATACTAATTTAATACTTGCACGTCTGTCAGAAGCTTTGGGATTATCTCAACTGTGTATGTTGTCTTTCTCTGGTAGACACACTCTGGAATGGTATCCATTGGCAAGTGGTTGATGTAGAAGTGCACTTTTCTGGCTTGATTTTGGTTGTTTTTTGGTTCTTCAAAGTTGGTTGTAACACCATGTGCCACCCATGTGTAATTCTTAGGGTCGACTACTTCCTCTGATTGGTCAGGGATTGAAGTCAGTTTCAATCCCCTTTTTCGGATGCACAGAAAGCACTTGCTAAGGTTGCATTCAATGGCCCATTCTTTAATGTATTTGAGTGGAAGTTCGAAACTTCCTTTCAGTCTGTTTTTCCCTTGCTTCAAGTTCAGCTTCAGGTCCTCAATTATTATGCTGTCACTTTCATCCACAGCATTGTCTGCAGACTCCATCTCACAAAGTGGTCGCCAGATCTTCACATACTCTCTTGCGTTGCTATATTCACTTTTGGATGGACAGTCTGCACGTTTGGAAAAGCATGTGATAGGACTGTGGGCATGGTCTACACACACCTCAAATATTGGTTTGATGCACACCAACTGAACAGTGGGTGTCCAATAACCTTTTTTTCCTTCAGATGTCATTTGGACTTGAAGTGTGTCTCCCGGCTTCAAATGTAGGGTAAGATCAACATAGTGCTCCATTTCAATTTTTTCAGCTTGTCCATGTGCAGTTCTATAGGAGTCATTCCCAGCTTCAAGCAAATCCACCTTGGCATGTTTTGAGAGACTCTTTACATTTTCTGTTTGCTTTGTTGTGGCATCTAGTATGAGAGACCTTGCTATGTTCCATTTTTCATGGCCCATTGCATTAACAATGGCTTGCCAAGTCTTTTGTGGGAGCTTGATGCAGGCAGCTGAATTTTGCACCTTTTTTAGCTCTTGGTGAATTTTGGCAGTGTCAATTGAGTACACTCGTCTTCTCCATGTCAGAGTCATTTGGTTCTCATTTGAATCGTACAGTGGTTGATCCTTCGGTTGCAAATCTCTGTACCTAACAGGCAAACACTCTGGAAAAGAGTGCCTGTCGAACGGAAATGACAGCTGGAAACTGTCTCCTGCTGCTACACCAACAACAAATGCTAGCTTCAGAGAATTTTGTTTCTTCATGTTGATGGCGAAAGATATCATCGCAGCCTTCTTTTCATACTCATTGGCCTTCTTGTAGCTGTCTTCAATCTTCTGACACAGAATGTCAATCTCTTGTGGAGAATATTGGACCGGAGTGCCGCTTAGGACTGAATGCAAAAGCCTTTGCAGGATAATATCCATGTAGCGACGTATGGGCGAGGATGCTTGTGTATATGACTCAAGTTTTAAGGAATAGTGCCCAACCTTTTCCCAGGATGAATTGGAACGGATGACGTAGGCTTCGTCAAGACACTTCCTAAACTCATATATCACTGGAAGGAGCTGGGGGTAGATGTCGTCTGTACCAATCAGATCAATCATTGTGTCAGTGTCAACTTCCTCTTTCTTGGCAGCTGACAGGATCTCATTCCATATTGATGTTAGCACGTAGAAGCTTTTGCTCTCCATGGCCTCCTGGTCAAGTTGAATGTCATGGTCAAGGTTGTGCCTCAGGTGTAAGGACAGTGGTATGATGTCTTTGTATCGCTCTTTCAAGTCTTCTAACATGTCAGGGTCAGGGCTTACTTGACATCGGAGTGGAGTGCAGAACATGGTTTCATTTGCATTGATCAAAAATTCAGACACAGAATGGTTGAACAGTACACTAAGCTCCTCAATCATCTGACTGGATCTCCTCTTCCCTGGCTTATGGTGATCGTCCAATCGTCTATAGCTCCAATCCTTGCCAAGCCTGGCCTTCCTTTGGACTTTGGCAAAATGATATGCCACAGAAACACAGTCTTCTAAAGTATCAAACTTGGCCTCTTCTCCTGACCGCTTACTGATGATGTCCTCTGCCTCGTCATAAGACAACTTTCTATCGGACTTGATTTGCGAAAGCTGGAATTTCTTTTCAGTGATTTTGTGTGTTGCCTTGTCCACTTTTACCATTAACGAAACTACCTTTCGATCTATACCAGGCAGGAGACTCAAGTGGTAGATGCTAACTGGTTTTGGGAACATGTAAACGGGTTCTTCTCTAGGGCTGTAAAATGTTGCACCATGTTTTTGTGCAGCATCATCCAACGAACCGCCAAGATTCACGAAACTTGCCACATCTGCTATGTGGACTCCAACCTCATAATGGCTTTCCATGTCAATGACACTGATTGCATCATCCAAGTCTAGGGATTTCTTTTGGTCAACAGTGAAAGTAATAAACTTTCGGAGGTCCTTTCTGTTACTATTTTGGGTGTCTTTCCAGGTACATGGTTCAGCTAAAACATGGCTGGGAGGCAACGGTTGAACATTAAATTCTGCATCCAAAATCCTTAAGCCCTCCTCCAAAGATGATCCTATGGAAAGAATGTCTATCACCTTCCCTAACGGATAGGCATAGTTTCCTTTGTTTTCTGCTTTCGTTTTCCAGCAAAACACTTCCACCATAAATACATGATTGCGTTTGATTTCTTCATCAAGTCGTTGATATCTGACAATCTCCCATTCTCCATCATTGTGCTTCCATATTGGAATTAAATTGTGGCTCTTCTTGCTGACCAAGGTACATATTTTGGTGGTGTTTGTGTTGAGTGGTACCATAATCTTTCTGAGGAATTGATATTCAGTCTTCGTTTTGGGTTTCTGGTAATCTTCAACTTCAAGGGTACAAGCAAACACACGACGGGATTCGGCTGCCTTGATGGTGCCTAACACTTTTCCTTGTGGAATACCCTCACAAGGAACTACTTTGGCCACCACTTCATCACCACAGAAGGACTTGCCGAGGTTACCTCTACCTTTGATGATAATGTGGTTAGTTGGGTTGTCAAATGGAATGATATAACCTGCATTATGTTTCTCCATGACCAATTCACCTCGCTTGTACACATTGGGCTGCTCTCTCAACAACTGCAACAAGGCATCTCTTTCAACTTTGGCACTATCGTATAGTCTCTTTCGTTCCAGTAGTGTGTAGTGTGCCCTGTTTTGCTCCTCTTGTAGTTCTTGGAGAATAGCATCAATGTTGTTCTCTGTATCGAACATAACTGACTGAGTGCTGCTCTCATCCAGGTATTCTGTCCTTTGGAATCTTGAGATTTCCTTGATATCGCTATCAATGAAGTCATTGGTAAGGTGTTTCGGTTCAGCACTTCCCTTGCTAATACAATGGTGAATGTAGCTTCTCCAGATTCTTGAGCACTTCCCAAAGTAGCAAAGCGCAGCAGCATCTCCAACCACAACAACCTGGGATTGAGCCCTAGTCATGGCTGTGTTCAGCATGCGAGCATCGTTGAAAAACTCCACACAATATGAGTCAGGAGGGTGAAGGCTGTCACGGGTTTGAACGGCAGTCATTATCAAATCAAATCAAATCAAATTTACTATTGCTCTGAACTGTTTGCCTGTCAAGAAAGAATGAAAGTGTTATATGGTTAACAACCCACTATTTTGATGAATAGAAAGGTTTCAATACAAAGATCAAAATAACATAAAATAAATGAAGTCAACAAAAATATTTCAAAAAGATGTATTATGTTAACAAATCATGTGTTCATTTCTGATTGAGTCGACATATGCAGCTACTGTGAACGACGTCTGCTCGAATGCAAGAACATTGCCTTTAAAAGCTGCATAGTTCACAAAGCGCGATTGGAATAAATTCCAGACCAAATCTTTGAGTTGTTTTCATGATAAATACCTTGAACATTTGATATATTCTCCACAGTCACTCGGCCAAGGAATCTTTTCTGAAGCTCTTTTCTGATCATTGAAACCTATGAATACATAAATAATGTCAACCAAAAAAGTTATGGACATAACACAACATTGACTTGAGAGGTTTTTCCTCATTTTCTCAACAAATGAATTTGAATTATTAAACTGTGCATGGTAATTTATTTTTTTTATTTTTATGAGGAACAACTGTTTCACCTGGCATCGTTCAGAGAGAACACAGATTGAGCTTTGATCATGATTCCCCCATGCGATTGGCCAATCTCTGAGCAGATTTTGCACTATTTCAACCACGCATTCAACCTCGTCAAGATTAAACCATGACATGGATGCGGAGTCCAAGTGGGATTCTCCTCTGACATGGTGAAACCTCAAAGTGTGGCTGTTCGGATGAGCTGGAACATTACCAACAGCCTTGATGGCATCCGACTTGCCAACGTAGAAGTGAGTGGACACAAATTCTACTATCTCTTTTGTGTTGCGATAGTTCTCGTGAAAAAATATTCTGCTTTTCAAAGCTGTACTACTTTCACAGCCTTGATAGAAGTGGAACAGGCGGTTCAGCAAAGAGTGATTGGAGTGTTGGTCATCGTCAGTTGAAAATAGTTTTGGTCCCATCTGCATGTGATCTCCAGCTAGAACCACCCGAGTTACTGGCCCTGCCAGACCAAGGGGCATTAGGGCTTCACATTCGAGCATCTGGGAGGCTTCGTCAATCAGGATGTGGGTGAAGTAGCCATCGGAAAGCTTTAGGTCATTGAAGTGTCTTGCCATTGCAGTAGTTGTTATGACTATTCTGTGGTGATCCAAAGCAGATTTGGTAGGAGGTAGAAAAAACTGACCGTCTTTGGATAGAAGGCAGTACTTCTGTGTGATCTCATCCGTAGAACTTACTAGAACCCCTTGTTTATTTGCTTTTATTCTCAGTGGCTTCATCTCAGGGTGTCCAGAGTTGACATATGGATGGAAATGGTCTTTGATATACAAATCTGCAGAGCTGACCAGAGAAAGAGAAGGGTTAACTATGCTTACCATTTAACAGTTCCACTAAAATGTGACTGTCCTTAAAACCAGAATGGAAAACTGGTCTCCCTACTTTTTGATGAAATGTATGTTGCACCAGTAATTAAAAAGCAGGTACATTGCAACTACAAGTGTGTGTGTGTGTGTGTTAACATTTGGATTCAAATCTGTGTATTAACATTGGGATTAATACATGGCATAATACTTATAAATGTTAATTTATAACTGTCAAACCCATATGAGGCTTACACAATTCAAATGATTGATGAGCAAACTCATGATAGCCCTATGACCTAACTGTGCTATCTTAATCATTACACAAAGGTCAAATAAAAGTATTTTGTTGCAAATCTAATGTTTACAAAAATCTCACATATGTTATTAACAGTTTTAAGCACTATTATGTAACAATTCTTGCCTGTCAACTCAGAGCTGGGGTCAATTCAAATTGAAGAAGTACTGTAAACTTGAATAATGAGTAAAAATACATATATTTTCAATGACTTCTCAATAAACTTAGCTATTTATTTGAAATGTTTTTTTTAACTTGAATTTTACATTAAAATAACTTCCTGAATTGACTGCATGTCAACTAATTGCATAATGTAAGACTGAACATACACAGCGCATTCGGAAGGTATTCAGACCCCTTTTCCACATTTTGTTGCGCTACAGCCAATATTCTAAAATTGATGAAATAATTTTTTCTATCATCAATCAATAGCTTATTATGGAAATAATATAAAGACAAAGCGAAAACAGGTTTGAACATGTTTCTGCACATTTTCTAATTTGAAATGTTTTTTAACTTGAATATTACATTAAAATAACTTCCTGAATTGACTGCATGTCAACTAATTGCATAATGTAAGACTGAACATACACAGCGCATTCGGAAGGTATTCAGACCCCTTTTCCACATTTTGTTGCGCTACAGCCAATATTCTAAAATTGATGAAATAATTTTTTCTATCATCAATCAATAGCTTATTATGGAAATAATATAAAGACAAAGCGAAAACAGGTTTGAACATGTTTCTGCACATTTTCTAAGTACAAAAAAACAACAGAAATACCTTATTTACATAAGTATTCAGAACCTTCGCTATGAGACTCGAAATTGAGCTCAGGTGCATCCTGTTTCCATTGATCATCCTTGAGATGTTTTTACAACTTCGTTGGAGTCCACCTGTGGTAATTTCAATTGAGTGGACATGATTTGGAAACGCACACACATATCTACAGAACAAGTCAAAAGTTTGGACCCACCTACTCATTCCAGGGTTTTTCTTTATTTTTCAATTTTCTTCATTGTAGAAAAATAGTGAAGACATCAAAACTATGAAATAACACAGAATCATGTAGTACGCAAACAAGTGTTAAACAAATCAAAATGTATTTTCTATTTGAGATTCTTCAAAATAGCCATCTTTTGCCTTGATGACAACTTTGTGCACACTTGGCATTATCTCAACCAGCTTCAAGTGGTAGTTACCTGGAATGCATTTCAATGAACAGGTGTGCCTTGCTGAAAGTTCATTTGTGGAATTTTTTCTTGCTAAAGTTAATTTGTGGTAAAAGACCAAGTCCATATTATGGCAAGAACAGCTCAAATAAGCAAAGAGAAATTGCAGTCTATCATTACTTTAAGACATGAATTGCAGTTGCAAAAACCATCAAGCTCTATGATGAAACTGGCTTTCATTAGGACCACCACAGGAAAGGAAGACCCAGACTTACCTCTGCTGCAGAGTATAAGTTCATTAGAGTTACCAGCCTCAGAAATGACAGCCTAAATAAATGGTTCACAGAGTTCAAGTAACAGACACATCTCAACATCAACTGTTCAGAGAACACTGTGTGAATCAAGCCTTCATGGTCGAATTGCTGCAAAGAAACCACTACTAAAGGACACCAATTAGAAGAAGAGACTTGCTTGGGCCAAGAAACATGAGCAATGGACATTAGACCGGTGGAAATCTGTCCTTTGGTCTGATGAGTCCAAAATGTATGATTTTTGGTTCCAACTGCTGTGTCTTTGTGAGACGCAGAGTAGGTGAACGGATGATCTCTGCATGTGTGGTTCCCCCGTGAAGCATGGAGGAGGAGGTGTGATGTTGTGGGGGTTCTTTGCTGGTGACACTCTCAGTGACTTACTTAGAATTCAAGGCACACTTAACCAGCATGGCTACCACAGCATTCTGCAGTGATACGCCATCTCATCTGGTTTACGCTAAGTGGGACTATCATTTGTTTTTCATCAGGACAATGACCCAACACACCTCCAGGCTATTTAAGGGATATTTCATCAAGAAGAAAAGTGATAGAGTGATGCATCAGATGATCTGGCCTCCACAATCACTCGACCTCAACGCAAATGAGATGGTTTGGGATGAGTTGGACCGAAGAGGGAAGGACAAGCCTTGGAAAAAGGAAAAGCCTTTCACGTGAAGCTGGTTGAGAGAATGCCAAGAGTGTGCAAAGCTGTCATCAAGGCAAAGGGTGGCTATTTTGAAGAATCGAAGGAATTGAAGAAGAGCTCCTAGACAGGATTGTGTTGAGTCACAGATCTGGGGAAGGGTACCAAAAACGTTCTGCAGCATTGAAGGTCCCCAAGAACACAATGCCATCCATCATTCTTAAATGGAAGAAGATTGGAACCATCAAGACTCTTCCTAGAGCTGGCTGCCTGGCCAAACTGAGCAATCAGGGGACTAGGGCCTTGGTCAGTGAGGTGGCCAAGAGTCTGATGGTCGCTCTGACAGAGCTCCAGAGTTCCTCTGTGGAGATGGGAGAACGTTCCAGAAGGACAACCATCTGTGATCTGTGCAGCACTCCCCCAATCAGGCCTTTATGGTAGAGTGCCCAGACGGAAGCCACTCCTCAGTAAAAGGCACATGACATCCCGCTTGGAGTTTGCCAAAAGGCACCCAAAGGACTCTCAGACCATGAGAAGCAAGATTCTCTGGTCTGATGAAACCAAAATTGAACTTTGGCCTGAATGCTAACTCTTTGGCCTGAATGTCTGGAGGAAACCAGGCACCATCCAGGCACTATGGTTGTGACAGCATCATGCTGTAGGGATGTTTTTCAGCGGAAGGGACTGAGACTCAGGATCGAGGGAAAGATGAATGGAGGAAAGTACATCGGGATCCTTGATGAAAACCTGCACCAGAGTGCTCAGGACCTCAGACTGGGAGGAAGGTTCACCTTCCAACAGGACAATGACCCTAAGCACACAGCCAAGACAACGCAGGAGTGGCTTCGGGACCAATCTCTGAATGTCCTTGAGTGGCCCAGCCAGAGCCTGGACCTGAACCCGATCGAACATCTCTGGAGAGACCTAACAAAAGCTGTGAAGCATCCCCATCCAACATGACAGAGCTTCAGAGGATCTGCAGAGAAGAATGGGAGAAACTCCACAAATACAGGTGTGCCCAGCTTGTAGCGTCATACCCAAGAAGACTTGAAGCTGTAATCGCTGCCAAAGATGCTTCAACAAAGTACTGAGTAAGGGTCTGAATACTTATCTCATTGTGCTATTTCATTATTTTATTTTATTTTTTAAATATGAAAAAAAATATTATTTTTGCTTTGTTATTTTGGGGAATTGTGCGTAGATTGATGAGTGGAAAAACTATTTAATCCATTTTAGAATAAGGCTGTAACGTAACAAAATGTGGAAAAGGTAAAGGGGTCTGAATACTTTCCGAATGCACTGTAGTCAAGTTCTAGAAAATTCAACTCAATGTAAGTGAATCTATATAGAACACTGGAGTCATTACCTGTTGGTGAGGGTGCAGATCAGTACTCTGGTGTGTGGCTGCCGTACCAGCTCTTTGGCTGCCGTAGCAAGCGTGAAGGTTTTCCCAGTCCCAAACGGTCCATAAATGAGGAGTGGTGCCACACTTCTTCCATCTGAGTCCCCTACGATGAAATCAATGGCTGCATGCTGCTTTGCATTGACTTTGGGAAATTCAATTTCATTAACAGGGACAATGCAGTTCCTGAAGTCTGGCAATACTCTCTCTGTGTCTGGAAGGAAATCTATGGCTTTGTGCATCTCACAGAACTTCAGACGATTCAGGTGGAACTGGACCTCCATTTCATATGTTTCATTGCTTTGGAGCTTCAGATCAGAGCAGCATCTTTTAGACAGCTGCAAGTGCATTTTATTCTCACTTGTGGCATCTCGGAGGATGATGGCTTCGTAGACCTTATGACTTTTATTATCTGAAGATACTGGTGCTATGAGAGCTGACTGGACGCTTCGCCTAAGCACCCAACCCTCTGGGCTGTCTGGGGTTAGAGTATAAGGGACTGAGACGGCACAGAATAGTTCCCCTAGAGGAGCCATCTTCATTCCGAACTGAGGGTCGTCTAGGGTCACAGACAAGGTGATGGTCCCTCGAACATTGAGTCTAAAACCCGAAAGGCAATGAAGAGACTTAAGTCGTGTTCACATCTAACATTAGGAGAGACAAGATAAAACTAGACAGATCAAAAATACAAGACGCGTGGCTGAGACTGTTTCCACAGTAACATTGACACTTTACAATGAATGACATGATAAAACTTTGAAAGAAATTTGCCACTTTTTGTAGCAAGCGAGTATCATGTAACACAAGCAGCCACTTGCTCACCGGAGACAGGGCATACTCTGAGTTGAGAGCAGGGTTTCCGTTAGCCGGTAATAACCACATTTTGATTTTTTTTTAAATCTAAAAGCTGATAAATAAAATTAGGAGAATAAAAAATGACATTGCGAAGTCATGCTTTTTAGCCTATTCATTGATGGAAATACCAGTCGATGGAAATACATTTGACTGGTCATGCTTATCGGTCTATAGGTTAATTAGCATAATTTAACGGAAAAATGTAATTGCTGTGTGTACAGTAGCTTATGTTCATTTTGGATCTTACTTCTCACACGCGTATGCAGAGCCTTTGAGTGGAAAATCTGTCAGATAGTGCAAGAGCTGCTACTGCAGCTTTGTATGGTGCTTGACACTGGAAACTTGGAAAAATACGAGGTCAAATCATAACGTCAGTGATCTTCATGTCGGAGCACTAGAAAGAGGCCAGAATTCCCGAGTTGGAAGACCGTTCAAATAGATTTTTTAGAGTTTTTTTCCCCAGTTGCCTTGAATGCACTGAAGTCGGGAGTCGAGATTTACGAATTCCCAGTTGTTTTGAACGCAGCATCAAACAGCAATGGAAGGCATGCTTCATCAGCACGTCACATACTACTTTGCAATGAGCTGGAGGCAGTACTCATTTTGAAAACATATATCCTACTTTATTGTTTGAAACCTGAACGCTGTAATATATTGAACAAAAATATAAACGCAACATGTAAAGAGCTGATCCCATGTTTCATGAGCTGAAATGAAAGATCCTAGAAATGTTCCATATGCACAAATAGCTTATTTCTCTCAAATATTGTGCACACATTTATTTATGCTCCTGTTAGTGAGCACGTCTCTTTTGCCAAGATAATCCATCCACCTGACGGGTGTGGCATATCAAGAAGCTGATAAACAGCATGATCATTACACAGGTGCACCTTGTGCCATGGACAATACTCTAAAATGTGCAGTTTTGTTAAACAATACAATGCAACAGATTTCTCAAGTTTTAAGGGAGCATACAATTGGTATGCTGACTGCAGGAATGTCCACCAGAGCTGCTGCCAGAAAATTAAATGTTAAAACTATCAGAAACCATCTCGGGAAGCTCATCTGCGTGGTGGTTGTCCTCACCAGGGTCTTGACCTGACTGCAGTTCAGTGTCGTAACCAACTTCAGTGGGAAAATGCTCACCTTTGATGGCCACTGGCATGTTGCAGAAGTGTGCTCTCCATGGATGAATCCCGGTTTCAACTGTACCGGGCAAATTGGTTTGCTGATGTCAACATTGTAAACAGAGTGCCGAATGGTGGTTGTGGGTTATTGGTATGGTATTGTCAGGCATAAACTACGGACAATGAACACAATTGCATTTTATCGATGGTAATTTGAGATCCTGAGGCCCATTGTTATGCCGTTCATCTGCCGCTATCACATCATGTTCCAGCATGATAATGCAGGAACCCATGTTGCAAGGATCTGTACACAGTTCCTGAAAATGTCCCAGTTATATTATGGCCTGCATACTCCGATGCTGTTGGAAGTGGTGTTGGATGGCCAGTAGGAGGCACCCTTTCCTCTGTTCCCAAAAAAGAATATCCCAATACCCCAGGGAAATGACTGGGGACATTGCTCTGTGTAGGGTGCTGTCTTTCGGCTGGGACGTTAAATGGGTGTACTGACTATCTGTGGTCACTGAAGATCCCATGGCACTTATCGTAGGGGTGTTAAAACCCTGGTGTCCTGGCTAAATTCTCAATCAGGCCCTCATACGGTCACCTAATCATCCCCAGCTTACAATTGCCTCATTCATCCCCCTGTAGCTATTCCCCAGGTCGTTGCTGTAAATTACAATGTGTTCTCAGTTAACTTATCTGGTTAAATAAATGGTGGTCGGTCACACCAGATACTGAATGGTTTCTGAAGGTATCTGTGAGCAACAGATGCACATCTGTATTCCCAGTCATATGAAATCCATAGCTTGGGGCTTAATTTATTTATTTCAATCGACTGATTTCCTTACATGAACTGTAACTCAGTAAAATCTATGAAACTGCTGCATTTTGTTTATATTTTTGTTCAATGTACATATTATGAGGCATGTCTCACCTTACATCAAAGTAGCCAATTAGATTTAGTCTCTCAACAGTTCTAACAGATTGTGTGCAGAGCCCTTCTGACAACTATTTTCCCCATAATTGCATTATGGTGCAAACATTCGCACCTAGCCTATTGCCTTGTGTGCATTGCTGCGCTTAGAATGTGAAGAAATAACCGTTTTTCAACCTTTTAAGCTAAATCTTCTGATCTGTTGCATCACTCATTGTTTTTAAAGTTGTTGTTTTTTGTAGCCTAGGCCTACTGGTTGTATGAATTTGTGGGACAGTCCAAGTCTGTTTGGAATAGGCCATTTCTTTCTTGACAAGCTGACCAATAGAATAGGTAGCCTAAACTTTTCTACTATAGTAGATTGACACAGGCTAGTGATTTGGCTGTGCGTTACTCATCTTGTTGGCTGAGAAAAAAGTAAACGTGGACAGCAATTCTAACATGTTCAAAGTGCACATCAGAATTCGGTAAGAAGAGCCGCACATCGGTCTATCCTCGACTTGCATGTTCGGTTAATATAAATTAACATATTCTAAATGTGATTGCTGTCATTCTGAGCACCGTGGGTGGACAACCTAATCAGGTTACGCACCCAATGCATGGGTCTGGTAAATTTCTCAAATGTCTTGTCATTTAAAATGTTTTCGGTCAAATGTCCAGCACCACACATGTTCCTAACGGAAACTCTGGTTGAGAGAAATTTGAGCACCTTACGCTTACTAACTAGAGCTTCAGATCAAGCAAACGTTGTTTGAAAACTGCATTAAAACCATCTAGCCTAGTCTCTGCTGTTAGATGTGAACTGGACTTTACAGGTAGTTTATTTTACATGTATTTATAATAGTGTTGGAGATGATTAGTTAAAAAACAAAGCCATGGAAATAATGATGTTATTACCTTGAAACTATCTGATCTTCTGCCTGCTCCTCTGTGTACAGGAAGCTGTGCATTTTCTTTTTGTAGTTCTGGTGATTCATGGCCGTGTTGCTGTCATCAAGCGATTTATACTGCAAGCTAATCTGAGGGGGCTTGTACTCCTTCAGAAGCTCTTCCTGTACTTCTGTCTTGTCCATGCATGGGACGATGACCCTGTTCCCCCGATGCCAGTGTTCCAGATTCTGGGATGGGCGCCCAAAATCCTCAGGCGGCTCCTCGAGGAGGTTAGGGGATGGCTGCTGTCTGACTTTAACTTTGAGTTTCTGTAGGAGGACTGGCCTCATGTCGAAGTCAAACACCAACCACTGTTCATAAAGACCCGGGTTGTTGGATTTGAAGGACACAGTGATGTCATAGGTCATGTCTGAGTTACATAACTGTTCACCAGTGGAGTAAGTGCAGGGCTCAGGACTGTTTTCATCCAGGGAGAAGGAGGCTCCAGGTTCCTGTTTCAGTAATGCTACATGTGCAAGTAGTCTCTGTGAAGACACAGGCAAAATGCACAGGTGACCAATGACATTAAATAAACAATGAAAGTGGAGACATCACGAACAGCAAAATGTACACTTAGCTGGAGCCACCCCACTGGGCACATACTGATGAATCAACGTTGTTTCCACGTAATGTCAATGAAATCTCGGATTTCATTGACATTTGTGCCCAGTGGGACCTCATTATTATTATTAGAGGCATGACCTCATTATTATTAGTGGTTAGAGCGTTGGGCTAGTAAACAAAAGGTTGCAAGATTGAATCCCCGAGCTGACAAGGTAAAAATCTGTCGTTCTGCCCCTGAACAAGGCAGTTAACCCACTGTTCATAGGCCGTCATTGAAGATAAGAATTTGTTCTTAACTGACTTGCCTAGTTAAATAAAGGGACCAGGAAATATTCCCCCGCCATTAGACCAGCATTACCAGCCTGTACCATTGACACCAGGGAGGATGGGGCCATGGACTCATGCTGCTTACACCAAATCCTGACTCTGCCATCAGATGGTCACAGAGGTGAATGTTAGGACTCTCGCGAAGCAGAATTGAAGGCAGTGACAAACATATTTCTACAATAGAATTTGATCTTGAGCTGTATTTGTGTCCTCACTGCCCTTTCCCACCTGGACAAAAGGAACACCTATGTGAGAATGCTGTTCATTGACTACAGTTCAGTGTTCAACTCCATAGTACCCACAAAGCTCATCACATAGACCCTGTGACTATACACTTCCCTCTGCAACTGGATCCTGGACTTCCTGACGGGCCGCCCCCAGGGACAATGAAAGGCCACTCTAAAATGTGTAGTTGTGGCACACAACACAATGCCACAGACATCTCAAGTTTTGAAGGAGTGTGCAGAACATCCTGAATTCTTGGGGGCATGGAAACATTGCTCAATTGGTATCAAGGGATCTAACATGTGCCAAGGAAAACCTTCCCCACATCATTACGCCACCCGTCTGTACCATTGGCACCAGGCAGGATGGGGCCCTGGACTCTTGCTGCTTGCGACAAATCATGACTCTGTTTGACGCAACAGGAACCGGGATTCGTTGGATCAGGCAATGTTTTTTTAGCTTCTTCTTGTTTTTATCTGATAGGAGTGGAACCCGGTGTGGTCGTATGCTGCATTAGTCCATCCGTGACAAGGACCGATGAGTTGAATGAAGAATTCTTACATTTTGTACCTTTAAACATATAATACTGTACGTGCCAAAGTTCCAGAGCGGGATCTCTGAAAGTTGTGGCTTATATTATACAGAGAAATTGGTATAGTAGGCAGTGTAACCAATCACTACTCTGGCTGACACCTAACTCAAAAGGCTATTTTGAAGGGGATGTGCTTTTTTACTGATTATTTCTCCTCTGTGTCTTTCTCGCTCAAACAACCACATTGAGTGGTGTAATAGTGCCTGGAGAAGTGGGAATACTCAAATTTTGCCCAAAATTTACCAAACGGCCTGTCCCACTGAAGGAAAGGCTCCCTGTGTGAAAAAAAATCTGTGAGAAACCGGGACATACACTCTTAATGACCTAAAATGATAAATCCCATATTGGTCTTTCACAGTCAGGTCAAGCTTTACGGTGAAAGTAGGCCAATAATAGGCCTACTATTGAAACAGATAAATGAGTCTGTCAACTCAGATATGCACAGGTTTCAGATTTTTCCAATATGCTCCTAAAGTCACACTTTTGTAATAGAAAAACAACAAAATTGGATGTTCTAAGTTCTTAAGAACGCTTAAACCACATCAGGAGACCACTTTTGAGGTCTAGGAAAAATCTAAGAAATGTGGATTTTTTTTAGGGTACTTTCACCGTAAAGCTTGACCTGACTTTAATTGATGTGCACAGGCACCTAGCACAGTTGTTTGGCTAGCTGTGTTTGTTGCACATGAGACGGAATTTGCTAAACAAATGGCCACTGGAGTGATGCAAATAATCATGATATCATTCTTCCAGGTAGGCATAGGCTTTCCATCTACCAGAAGGTTAGGCCTATTTGTATTTAAACTCAGTAAAAAAGAAACGTCCTTTCACTGTCAACTGCGTTTATTTTCAGAAAACTAAACGTGTAATTATTTGTATGAACATAACAAGATTCAACAACTGAGGCATAAAAAACTGAACAAGTTCCACAGACATGTGACAAACAGAATTTAATAATGTGTCCCTGAACAAAGGGGGGAGGGGGGTCAAAATCAAAAGTAACAGTCAGTATCTGGTGTGGCCACCAGCTGCATTAAGTACTGCAGTGCATCTCCTCCTCATGGACTGCATCAGATTTGCCAGTTCTTGCTGTGAGATGTTACCCCACTCTTCCATCAAGGCACCTGCAAGTTCCCGGAAATTTCTGGGGGGAATAGTCCTAGCCCTCACCCTCCGATCCAACAGGTCCCAGACGTGCTCAATGGGATTGAGATCTTGGCTCTTTGCTGGCCATGGCAGAACACTGACATTCCTGTCTTGCAGGAAATCACGCACAGAACGAGCAGTATGGCTGGTGGCATTGTCATGCTGGAGGGTCATGTCAGGATGAGGGTACCACATGGGGGGTACCACATGAGGGAAGAGGATGTCTTCCCTGTAACGCACAGCGTTGAGATTGCTTGCAATGACATCAAGCTCAGTCCCATGATGATGTGACACACCGCCCGAAGACCATGACGGTCCCTCCACCTCCAATTCGATCCCGCTCCAGAGTACAGGCCTAGGTGTAATACTCAATCACTTGACGATAAATGCGAATCCGAATGAGACAAAACCACTTTCCACCAGGATTTGTCTAACTCCATCAAGGATGAACTGGCCTCTCGGGAACTGTGTGAGGACCTCGAGTCCCTGATAACGCTGGCAATTAGGATGGACAACCGCCGCCGAGAACATTTTTTGATGTTGACACCACTCCAGTATACTGGTTTCCTGAGCACCCCAAGCCCCCCGAACTCAGCATTGAGGAGCCCATAAAGATGGGACTGCGGAGGTCTCGGCCATCTCCGTGCTACATGCCCAGAAATGAAGGAAATGCCAGGGCTTGCCAGGATAAGGGGAGACCCTGACGAGCTGTGCAGTTACCTCCCTGCTACCCAGTCACTCTCTGTCATTACCCGTAACCCTCCACTAGGACAACTGTCAGCACCAGATTCAAGCCTTCGTGGACTACGGGGCCGCATATAATTGAATTGATCAGGACTTCGCCAGAGAGTTACAAATCCCCTGCGTGAAGTGTCCCATCCCTCTGCAGATTGGCTCCGGTCAGGTGGCTATGGTCAGGTAGAATTGGCTCCGGTCATTGGCTCCGGTCAGGTGGAATATCAGACCAAGCCCTTTCGCAGGTTGAGGTGAACCACTCAGAGACTTAGTTTTATTTTGATCGCTGCTCCCGAGAACCCCCTTATCCTAGTGTACCCCTGACTAGTGCTACATAACCTACTATTCTCCTGGTCTATAGGACACCTACTAGACTGGGGTAAAGACTGCCAGACTTAATGTCTAAGACCCCCACCCAGAGCCTTGCCATGTCCTCCTGCATCCACTGAAGACCAAGACTTTTCCGCTCTCCCTCCCAAATACTTTGACCCCATCGTCCATACGACTGTGCCATCGAACTCCAACCCGGCTCCACACTTCCCCGGGGCCGTCTGTACTCCCTCTCGGCACCTGAAGCAGCAGGCCTGGACTATTCCATCCGGGAGTCGCTGGAGGCAAGTTTCATTCTCCCCTCTAATTCCCCAGATGACACTGATATGTTGAATCGGTTTGTCTTCATTTACCTCCATGACATGCTGATCTTCTCCAAAACCATTCAGGAACACATTCTGCACATCTGCCAACTCTGAGACACCTCCTGCAGAGCCAACTATATGTCAAGATAGAGAAGTGTGAGTTCCACGTATCCAAAGTTTCCTTCCTGGGTAACATTATCTCTACCACAGGCATTCAAATGGACCCATAAAGGTTGAGGCGGTTGCGGACCGGCCCCGCCCCACCTCACTCAAGCAGATCCAGCAGTTCCTCAGGTTTGCCAATTTTTATAGGCTTTTTATACGCAACTTTGGTGCAGTGGTAGCGCCTCTCAGGGTCCTAATCCGCAAGTACCAGACCCGTTTTTGCTGGACTCCCGAGGCTGACAGGGCATTCACGGAGTTCAAGGGACATTTCACCTCTGGACCCATCCTTGTTCATCCTGATCCTACTTGTCCCTTTGTGGTAGAGGTGGACGCCTTGGACACCAGAGCAGGGGCAGTCCTTTCACAGCAGAACGAGGAGGACAAGAAACTGCACCCATGCGCCTTTCTGTCCAAGTAGTTCTCGCCAGATGACCGCAAATACAATGTAGGCAACCGGGAGCTCTTGGCAGTTAAGTGGGCCCTTGATGGGTGGAGACACTGGTTGGAGGGGGTACCTCATCCTTTCGTGATCTGGATGGACCATAAAAACTTGGTCTCCATTCAAGAAGCCAAGAGTTTGAAAGCTCGCCAGGCTAGGTGGGCTCTGTTTTTAACAGGTTCATTTTCACACTAGCCTATCATCCGGGATCAAAGAATCAGAAATCAGATGCCCTGTCCCGCCAACATGATGTCTTTAACAAGGAGAGGGACTCCGAGCCCATCATCCCCAGCTCCAGCATTGTGGCTCCTGTGATATGGAGTATTGAGACTACAGTTCGACAAGCCCAGACCCTAGAACCTGACCCCAGCAGGGGACCCACTAACAGACTTTACGTTCCGCGTTCAGCTAGTTCCCGAGTACTACAATGTGGACACTCCTTTAAATTAACTGGGCATCCAGGGGTTAATCGGACACTGGAGTTCCTGAGGTGGAAATTATGGTGGCCCAACATGATTGAGGATGTGAGATCCTTTGCTGCGGCCTGTTCCACCTGTGCTCAAAGCAAGTCTTCACGGCAGCGACCTCCTGGGTTGCTCCAACCTCTGCCGGCCCTGGTCCCACCTGTCCGCAGATTCTATCACAGGGTTACCTCCATCCCAAGGGCTTACCACTATCCTGGTGGTCGTTGATCAGTTCTCCAAGGCAGCCCATTTCATTGCCTTACCCAAGTTGTCTTCAGCGATGGAGACCTCATGATTACCCATGTCTTTTGACCACACAAACTTCCCCAGGATATTGTCTTGAATCTTGGGCCCCAGTTCATTGCAAGGTATGATGGCTTGGTAAACAATGGAAAGGTGTAAGGACAGATAAAAAGTGGGAAAGACTAAATGGATTCATTACACACAGTTGCTAATTATATCAATTGAAATGCTAATCCTGTACACATGAACGGCCGCTCATTTGAAAAGAATTGCAATGTATATGTTTACGCCCGTATGTCGTTGTTGTCTTCTCTGTTGAAATCGCCGGTCCATCTCTTGGAGAGTCAGTTCATCAGAGAGTCTCTGGTTAACTTCCCCAGAAGTCACAATGTCTTTCGTAGTTGTCACATTCTCAGTGGCTCTGTTTAGTGTATGTTGTAATGGATACGTCAGGCGTACAGATGGTCATTGCATAGGATAGATGCTTCAGCAGTTGTAGGTATTCTCGTACTAGATTTAAATCATTTCCAACTGCAGACTAGTAATTCTACGTCTAGGATTTGCTCTTATTCTGTAGTGATCGACGGGCTTGTCTCCTGGGCCTATAGAGTTGAAGTTCTTAACCATTTTAACATGTAGCGTCAGCTCCATATTTTCTGGTCTGATGGCCTATAGAATTGTAGCCATTCCAACGTGGGGACTTAATGTACATTTTGTAGGAAGTGGGTATTATACTCTGTGGAAGAAGAGGTGGTTCTATGAAGCCTAATGTGATGTCTGGGCTCACGGGGGTGTGGCCACTGACTAGTTAAATATTATATGAAAATCCATAATCTTATTTAGAAGGCTAACATCACATTTCATCTTTTCACAAATAATTAAATATTTAATCATATATTTTACACAACTATCAGATCTAAACCCCATAATTTGAAGGTGTACACAACCAGAGATACAGTCATGTGGGTCTCCTGTCTTTCATAAGGTCACCACATTTTGTATTTAACTATGCAAGTCTGTTAAGAACAAATTCTTATTTACAATGACAGCCTAGGAACAGTGGGTTAACTGCCTTGTTCAGGGGCAGAATGACAGATGTTAACCTTGTCAGCTTGGGGATTCAATCTAGCAACCTTTTGGTTACTGGCCCAACGCTCTAACCACTAGGTTACCTGCCGCCCCAAATTAAACAACTTTGACAGGATTGTTCTTTAAATACCCATGGACCATTCCTACATTCTCAAAAATAGAAATATTGTTTAATTATTCAAACTTTTGATTGTCCAATTGTTTCTCTGTGTTCCACAATTTACAGTCCAATCACGAACACTACAGAGCATAGAGGCAGCATATTTTATGACCGTCATAACAGCAGACTTCCCGATCTCCCCCTCTACTAGAGAGAGCACGCTGTAGAGCAGACCCACTGTAACCTGATCCTTCAGATCGTCACAGGAGTGTTATGACACTGCTTACAGGGAAAGTAAACCAATGTGTTATTTAGCCATATAGAGTACACTACTTAGTACACTAGCTAGCTGTTACCTCTGTTTTGATCTGGAAGTTCCATTTTAATTCGGCATCAGTCTCCACACACTCCACACACAAATTCCCATCAAAAGTGACACTCACATCATCAACTTGTTCTGAAATCTGTCAAATTAAGTCATAGTTAGTTTGTTGCTTGGGGACAATTAAAATGTTATAGTAAACCAAGTTGGATAATACTGTATGTACAGTAGTAGCAAGTAGAATATCTAAGCAATCATTGCACAGGAGGACAATGTCTTACAATGTATTACAATCATATAAAATGCATTATACCAGTTGGCTTTAAGTAAAGTATTGGCTATTTGATCAGTTCTCTGTTTAATAGTAACTACTCAAGAGTGCAGAAACCCGCACTGCTAAAATCATTATGTGCAGTAGTTCCTGCAAAATGTTATTTTTTAATGACACTACTGCTTTGTTCTTTTTCACACAATAAGCATGAATTATTAGCCTCACTTGGTTTACTCAAATGCAGGTTTGATTGAATCTCTTGATTGAATGTGCTGCTCATCTGAACTATGATGACTTACAATTTGCACTTCATTGCTGCTCTGTCTGTACTCCTCTAAGAGATGTTCCCTGTAGGACATGAGGCCTTGAGCCTTTATGTTGCGCCTCATCACCTTGTCCTCTTCGGCTCGCATTAGCCACTCTTCAAGCTCCTCCACAGAGTGAGCTTTCACGCAGTTGGTGCCATATTCACATGTGTCAGGCCTGAGACGAAATGGCAGTGCAAACTATAATGAGACGCTAGAGGCACAATCTGTAAAAATGTCTTGCTGCTTTTGGTTATTAAACAAATGAAATGTATACCCCATGTTTGTTTGTTTTTAAGAAAATGTCTTATTGATCACTTATAGACAGTAAGGGCTGTTTACATATGCATCTCTCATACAGATTGCACTTTTAGGCTTTGCAGTGTTCGCAGACATAGGTGTCTCTCCTTGTTTACAAAAACATGTTTACCTGTCGCAAAACCAAAACTCTGCTTTGTGGCTGTGAGGTGGGGGACGATGTTTCCACTCCGTGGTTGTGTCCCCAGAAATCATCTGGGAGTGCCCCAAGGAGGCACAATGTTTAAAAAAGCTCTCCTGCGAAGAGAGGGCTATGAAGCAAGCCTTGCAGTAGATCGCCGCCTGCAGTTTAGGGGCGGGCACTACGTCTTGAGCCGACTGTTGCCTCTGCCATTGCCTTTCCTGGGAGAGCTGCAAGAGTTCCTGGCGACTCCACTCCCCACGTGCCTCTGCTCGCCATACAGCCAATTCCACCTTGCTGTGCAATAATTGCCACTGGCTGGGGCCGTGCCAACAGGGCATACCTTGCATGAAATAGTTGGAGTACTGGAAAGGGAAGACTGAAGGAAGAGGCCTGATCTGATTGTAGACTTCTTTCCCCTGATTTTCTGCCAGGTGATGAACCAAGACTGGGCTCCAGACATGGGCTGTATCCGCTGAGCAAGTGTTGTTCCACCGTTTACCTGTAATTTTTGTTGGAGTGCCACAGAAGCAGTCTTGACAGAGCTCTTGAAATTCCCCTGAGAACTCAGTGAGAATTTTTTCGGCTGGGTTTTGCTGTTGGACAGCGATACTCTCTGACTGAGTTATCAGTCTAATTAACGTGCTGTGATCCATCTTCTGGTGCTTTAAAAAGTTCCACATGGTAGCCTCCTCAAGGCTCCTTGCGAAGGTGCAGCGGTTCCTGTGCTTTGAACACCCAGACCCCTCCACAAAGTACCAACACACATTATACTGGCTGGGGTTTGTAAATTTAGGGCGGCAGGAAACAGGCCTCCATTTGCAAGTACCTTTGCCTTTAGCCAATAGAAGTTCTCTGCTGCATTGGTGTTCGACTGCTTTTAGGCTGTATGTGATTTCGTTCTCTTTGACAGAGCATGCAGAACACACAACTTTAAAGTTGTATGCCACTAAGAGCTCAGCCAGTTTGGACCTATTTGTCCCTTTGCCTGGCATTGTTGAATCTTCATAGAATTATGTATAAAATGTGGCCTTCTTTGACTTGAGTCTAGAGGAGATGAAAATACCATGTAAATATGTGCTGCACATGTACATTCACCATTATAGCCAACACTGGACTGGAGCAAGATTGTTTTAGGATTTAAAACATAACACATTGATGTCATTACTTAAAGAAAAAAGGGTAACAATTTACATTGACTATACAGTGCATTCGGAAGGTTTTCAGACCCCTTGACTTTTTCCACATTTTGCTACATTACAGCCTTATTCTAAAATGGATTTTTTTTTATTCAATTTTTTTCAATTATTAATCTACACCAATACCCATTTTTTTTTTACAATTCTGACCCTTTACTTAGTACTCGGTTGAAGCACCTTTGGCAGTGATTACAGCCTCAAGTCTTCTTGAGTATGATGTTACAAGCTTGGCACACCTGCAATTGGGTTGGATTTGGTTCAGGTTGGAAGGGGACCGTCATGACACAGCTATTTTGAGGTCTTTCCAGAGATGTTAGGTCAGGTTCAAGTCCGGGCTCTGGCTGGGCCACTAAAGGACATTCAGAGACTTGTCCCGAAGCCACTCCTGTATTGTCTTGGCTGTGCGCTGGCAGCGCTAAACAGGCAGGAGACTCCGACAGCGCTGGAGAGGAGAAAGGCTCTGGCAGCGCTGAACAGGTGAGGCGCACTGAAGGCCTGGTGCTGGCACTGGTGGTACTGGGCCGAGGACACGCACAGGAAGCCTGGTGCGGGGAGCTGCCACCGGAGGACTGGTGTGTGAAGCTGGCACAGGATGGACCGGACCGTGAAGGTGTCCTGGAGAGCATGAGAGCAGGGCTGGCACAGGACGTGCAAGGCTAGGTAGGTACACAGGAGGCCTAGTGCGTGAGGCTGGCACAATCTTCACCAGCCGACTAACACGCACCTCAGGACGAGTATGGAGCGCTGACCCAGGTGCCATCAAATCCCCGACACACTCCGTCGGGCGAATATCGTACCTAAAGCACCAACCTAGCAACTCTCTCCTCCACTTTCCCCATTAACTCCTTCACAGTCTCTGTTTCACTCACCTCCAACACCGGCTCTGGTTCTGGTCTCCTACTTGGCTCCTCACGATAAACAGGGGGAGTTGGCTCAGGTCTGAACCCTGACTCTGCCACACTCTCCCTGAGCCCCCCAATACATTTTTGGGGCTGACTCTCGGGCTTCCATCCGCATCGCCGTGCTGCCTCTTCATACCAGCGCCTCTCCGCTTTCGCCGCCTCCAGTTCTTCTTTGGGGCGGCGATATTCTCCAGGCTGTGCCCAGGGTCCTTTTCCGTCCAATATCTCCTCCCACGTCCAGAAGTCCTGTGATCGCTGCTCCTCACGATAAACAGGGGGAGTTGGCTCAGGTTTGAACCCTGACTCTGCCACACTCTCCCTGAGCCCCCCCCCCCCAATAAATTTTTGGGGCTGACACTCGGGCTTCCTTCTGCGCCGCCGTGCTTTTCTCTTCAACTCCATTCTCCTATAGCCCTCCTCGCACTGCTCCAGCGAATCCCAGGCGGGCTCCGACACTCTCTCTGGGTCGACCGCCCACCTGTCTATCTCCTCCCAAGTAGTATAGTCCATACTCTTGCTGTCCATAACGTCCTCCCATGTCCATTCCTCTTTTCGCTGCTGTTGCTGTCGCTGCCTGTCACCACGTCGCTTGGTCCAGTTGTGGTGGGTGATTCTGTTACGGTTTTCTTCCGTTGAAGGAGAGTCGGACCAAAATGCAGCGTGGTTAATACGATACATCTTTAATGAAGATGACACACGAAAATACAAAACAACAAAACGGAACGTGAAAACCTATACAGCCTATCTGGTGAATGCAAAACACTGAGACAGGAACAATCACCCACGAAACACTCAAAGAATATGGCTGCCTAAATATGGTTCCCAATCAGAGACAACGATAATCACCTGACTCTGATTGAGAACCGCCTCAGGCAGCCATAGACTATGCTAGACACCCCACAAAACCCCAAGACAAAAACGCACCACAATAACCCATGTCACACCCTGGCCTGACCAAATAAATGAAGACAAACATAATATACTTCGACCAGGGTGTGACATTATGGGGTATTGTGTGTAGATTGACGAGGGAAAAAAATAATTTAATACATTTTAGAATGAGGCTGTAATGTAACAAAATGTGGAAAAGAGAAGGGGTCTGAATACCTTCCAAAAGCACTACATATCCCATAACGCATTCATTACACATTTTAATGAATTACACGTTATTCAAATGTGGTGTGGGCTATACTGGCATATTCACTAGGGGCTCTACTCAATCTGTAAAATGTCAGAGTTCAAGATTCAGCAATTGAAATCTAAAGGTAATGTCAGATTGAGCCGACATATGCAGTGTTTACCGTGAATGCAGTCTCTGCTAAAATGGGAACATTGCCTTGAAATTTCAATCATGGTGTAAAGCTGAACTTCCGCGATATGGATTGAATAGAGCCCCAACACTGGTACGGCAGAAGCACACTTTTGAGAACAGCCATAATGGTGACCGAGGTAAAATTGGTTTTATATTGGAAATTCAGGGGTTATTAGGTTTTCTCTCGTCAATAGCTATTGAACCAAACCAAGCAAGTCATGACTATGAAAATGGTATATTCTGACTCAGGGGTGGTTGGAGAAAAATGCAATGCTTTTTTGTTGTTTAAATTTAGTTTTTTGTTTTGGGGGGCTTTTAATTTTCAATAGCTCTTATACAAAGTGTATAATGTCTATGGAAATGATATATTCTGAATCAGGGGAGGGTAGAGAAAAATCCATGACTTATTTTGTTGTTAACATTTCAATAAAAAAATGATCTTCCAACTTTAAATCTTCAATAGCCTTTACACAAAGTGTGCCATGACAATCCCAAAAGCAGTTGCAGTTAATTAGGGCTAGGCGTCCCACTGAAACTGGAGGGCGCGCAATTCAAATAAATAATCCTAAAAATTATGGCTATTAAACATTTAGGTACATACAAGTGTCTTATATCGCTTGAAAGCTTAAATTCTTGTTAACCTAACTGCACTGTCCGATTTACACAGGTTTCATAATTTCACAAATAGCGATTAAATATTTGTTTCTTTTTGAAAATCTACCTCTGATATGTCATCCAAAGGGTCCCAGGTATAACATGTAGTGTCATTTAGTTAGATAACATCCTTCTTTATATCCCAAACACTGGAAAGAGGAACTCATCTCGGAATCGCCTCTTCACTGTTGACATTGAGACTGGTGTTTTAATGACGCTGCCAGTTGAGGAGTCCATATTATGGCAAGAACAGCTCAAATAAGCAAAGAGAAATGACAGTCCATCATTACTTTAAAACACAAAGGTCAGTCAATCCGGAAACATCATGCTTGGGGGCTGTTTTTCTGCATTAGGACCAGGACGACTGATCCGTGTAAAGGAAAGAATGAATGGGGCCATGTATCGTGAGATTTTGAGTGAAAACTCCTTCCATCAGCAAGGGCATTGAAGATGAAACGTGGCTTGGTCTTTCAGCATGACAATGATCCCAAACACACCGCCCGGGCAACGAAGGAGTGGCTTCATAAGAAGCATTTCAAGGTCCTGGAGTGGCCTAGCCAGTCTCCAGATCTCAACTCCATAGAAAATCTTTGGAGGGAGTTGAAAGTCCGTATTGCCCAGTAACAGCCCCAAAACATCACTGCTTTAGAGGAGATCTGCATGGAGGAATGGGCCAAAATACCAGCAACAGTGTGTGAAAACCTTGTGAAGACTTACAGAAAACGTTTGACCTCTGTCATTGCCAACAAAGGGTATATAACAAAGTATTGAGATAAACTTTTGTTATTGACCAAATACTTATTTTCCACCATAATTTGCAAATAAATTCATTAAAAATCCTACAATGTGATTTTCTGGATTTTTTTTCCCTCATTTTGTCTGTCATAGTTGAAGTGTACCTATGATGAAAATTACAGGCCTCTCTCATCTTTTTAAGTGGGAGAACTTGCACAATTAGTAGCTGACTAAATACTTTTTTGCCCCACTGTATATTGTATCATAGTTTTGTCAGAGGTTTACTCCCCCGGTGATTCCTATAGAATAAACTATATGGGGCCTATAGCTTCCTGCATTGCAAGCCCAATGTGAGCTTCCTTTTATTTTGCTTCAGATCTGCATCATCAAGCGGCCGTTTGATCATCAGTCACACCATGGCTGTCTCACAAAATGAACCCTGTTCCCTTTATTGTGCACTTCTTGCTACTAGAGCCCTATGGGCCCTGGTCTAACGCAGTGCATTATATAAGGAATGAGGTGTCAATTGAGACCCAGCTCTTGGCATGACTGAGGAAAATCCCTGAGATCTCCAATCAGCAATGGAAACGATCTGACCCTCTGAAGTAATCCAGTTCTTTAGGAACATGATACACAGCATGGTTGGTCATTTTAGACGGACATCAAAAATGCAACACTCAGTTTCTACATATGACCTTTTATAAGCATTCAAAATTAAACAAATGCGATACCTAGATCCTCATCCATTCATAAATGGTCAAATTTGATGTTGCCAGACATTAGGTAAAACAAAAGATGCTCTGGAGATCTATTGTACATGTAAAATTGTTTTATACAAAATAAACCACCTATATGTGCAATACATCTCAGTTCATAGCAAAATACCCCCCACCCATCAACACATCTTCAATAATATCTGGATATACATATTATAATACATATTCTTAGTCATGGCACGCTTTGTGTAAGAGTTTATTGAAGATTGAAAGATGGAACATTTTGGGGGGAGAGTTCAACAAATAAATAAAGCTGTGATTTTTTTTCCCATCCTCCCCTGATTCAGAACATAGCATTTTTATATTCATGGCTTTGTGTAAGAACTATTGAAGATTGAAAGGCAAAAATACTTAAAAGAGAGAGCCACAGGAGAGGAGCGGTTCTTTGGTTTATGGCTAATCCATATGGTACTCTTTGATCAGGTGACAAAATACTATTGAACAAAAAGAAGTTGATGCTGGATAGTAAACAATGCCTTTGTGCAAACAACCTTCCAGAAGTAATCAGGGCATTCTCATATAGTGGAACATTTCAAAAACCTTTATTGTTTTATGGCTTATACATGGCAATAATTTAAAAAACACTGTGTTACGGCTACAACAGCCTTCATCAGGATCATCTACTTATTAGATGGTGTGGATTACTCTCCATCCACCCCCCAATTCAGAATATACCATATTCATAGTTATGGCATGCTTGGTTCAATAATTATTGATAAGAGAAAACCGAATATCCACTGAACATCCAATATGAAACACATTTTACCATTTTACAAAACACACGTTACCTCGGTATATTGGTGACATGATGCCTTCATGGTAACGATGCATCTACCTAAAGAGCTCTTGCATAGCATTATATGAAGGCACAATGCTATGGATACATTTCATTAACCTTTAATAATGTGTTTTGGAACTGTTAGAACACATTCATGAAATGCTTATAGATATATAATGAATGTATTTTGGATATATAATCAAAGTAAATTGTTACCAAAAAAAGACTGTGTTAAATTACTTTCCCATCACATGTCACTCAAGTCCCAACAAAAGACCAATAATGTGCTTTTTTAACAGTAATTTCTGAAGTTACTGTTATGTAATTTAAGATCAAAACATTTTCTTTGCCTGTTTAATCTACTTACTTGGCTGACTTTTCACCAGGAAACAATTAGTCAATTTGTTGTCATTACAAAAAAAATGCACCATTAAGTAATTCCTGGTTTGAGCTAGGAGGGGGAAGTAGCAGGAGCCTCTGACACTTCCCATTCACAGTTTTATTATATCAACATGTTCATGTGTAGGCTACACATTGTAAATTAACTCATTTTGAAAATATGAACTTACCACAATAGCTTCAGGAGGAGTTTTTAACAGGCGGTACACCACAGACATTACCCACTCAATTAAAAGTCCAGTTTTTTCTTCAGGTGTATCTCATTGTGGATGTTTGAGACAATA
The DNA here is from genome assembly GCF_018296145.1 of Oncorhynchus tshawytscha. Lineage (NCBI taxonomy): Eukaryota > Metazoa > Chordata > Actinopteri > Salmoniformes > Salmonidae > Oncorhynchus > Oncorhynchus tshawytscha. The sequence goes on from NC_056430.1 coordinate 51,641,758, forward strand.
ATCCCTCCCATCGCTGGAGGATCGTTTCATTTGCTGTTGAGTTAAGTTTTGTTTCTGTCATTCTGGGTGTTGGCATCATGGAGTTACTCCAGTCTAAAAGCAGTGGTTCTCAATTGGTTTTTACCTTGGGGACCCAAATTGAACCAGGTTGTCTCAGTCGCGACCCAATATTCAAATCCGAATTATTTTTTGTTGTTGTTAAAATGCAATCTGGAAAAGGGTTTTTAATGCTATATTGATCATACATATAGCAATTATATGGCAAGGGAACACGATTCCCACCTTTATCATTGTCAATAATAACAATTTGACCATATTCTTGATGAAGAATATTAATAAGCTCACTGGTCTGGGACAACAAAATCTGCTAAATAGCACGGCTAATACAGTAGCTATATATTAAACATACTGTGATTGAAGAAAAATAGCTCAGATTAAATTACAAAAAAATGTAGGTTCATTGTTATTTCTACACACTTTCTAACAGGTTTGTCGCCCCTAAAATAAAATCTACAAAATGTAATTTTTTTTTACTCAGAAACCCACGACCCATTCAAAACATCCCAGGACCCAAATTTGGTCGCAACCCACCAGTTGAGAATTGCTGGTCTAAAGCGTCGATGATATCACATTTAACATACAGTACTTTTTTGAGATTGGCCGCTTCGTGTTCGTGGGCGTGAACCTATTCAAGTAAGTAAATAAAATACATTTTAAATTAAAAAAACAAAACAATGTATTACTAGCTAGCTACAGCAGGCCACTGTGTGTAGGCTAATGAGCTGCTAGCTAGCCAAATGTACATACTATAGCTAAGTGGAAAATCATCAGCTAGCTGGAACACTGAAATCAAAGAACGGTACAGACCACAATACTCAGGTATCCTAACCATAATAAAAAAAACTAGGCATATCCGAAGGGCGTGCTTAGATGAACAGAAGCAGAAATTGGCTAATGCATTAGAAAAGAGTCAAACGTGAAACCAGGAATTAGAGGGAGTGCTTGAGGATAGACAAAAGCAAATAAAACAACTCATGGTTGAGCTTCAACAGTATTAAAGTACCTGTGGAGGAGTACATGCCACTCCTCCACCGTTCACCCCAGGCTACAAAGTGAAACAGGTCACATCATTATATCCTTCTCTTAAAGAGGAAAAAGAGCAATATGGGTTGCAAAAGGCAGAGAGAGGAATGCTGCTGAGTCTGAGGGCAGTACGGGCGATAGAAATGGTTTTGCATAACACTTCGTTCACAGTTGGTCAAAAAGTACAGCAGATGTTCCACACGCTGTAGCAACCATCGTTAACAGCACGAAAGCACAATGTATTACTAGTGCGAGATGACAAAATGGGAGTTAACGTTAAATGGGGAAAGTCTGAATCCTGTAGCCTGGGGCGGCAGGGTAGCCTAGTGGTTAGAGTGTTGGACTAGTTATCGGAAGGTTGCAAGTTCAAACCCCTGAGCTGACAAGGTACAAATCTGTCGTTCTGCCCCTGAACAGGCAGTTAACCCACTGTTCCTAGGCCGTCATTGAAAATAAGAATTTGTTCTTAACTGACTTGCCTAGTAAAATAAAATAAATAAATAATCCTGTTTCCTGGGGAGGGAGAATCGCATGTATTTTACCCAAACCATATTACGCCAAAGCTGCTGCCTGTTTAGCAAGAAACAGAATTGGAAACTGGCAAGTATTGTACACAGACTACTCTAGTTCCATGACCACAAAAGGGAAGAGGGTGACGGGATATTCTGTGTGTGACGACGGGGGAGTAGTGTAGGCTGGCTAGCTGCCAGCTTCTGTGTCAGCCCAAGGGGCAGAGTTATATGCTTTGGCAGAGGCTTGTAGGTTGTAAGAAGGGGAGAGTGTGACCTAATATACAGAATCTCGTTATGCATTTGGGGTACATTGTGGTCACAACAGGGCATGTTAAAGGTGACAGGAACACTGTAGTGGAAATTTCCTGTATTTACCAAATCATGAGAGCAAACCACCACACAAGTCAGAGTTATCATAAAGTCCATCTTTAATTATTATGAGCTCCATCACAACCCTGTGACTCTCAGATCAATTCAGTGTCTATAAATGAATTCTCTGAGAGTGTCAACATAATGGCAACTGAGATCCTTTATAGCAAAGATCCACCCCCCTAGTCGACATGACAAATAACAGATCTTAAGAACATTATACAAAGAAAGATTTTTCTTGAGAGAGATTTTTCTGTCCCATCGCCAGACAGTATTTAGCTATACATTATCGTTCAGTTTTGTCTCCTAAACGAAGCTCTTATCTCGCTCTTGGTACCACACAGGACCAAAAACAAAACCTCACCCACTAGCATATATCAAATACACCCCCTCCTGGAGAAGATCACAGAGAGACAGTGACTGGCACACAGACATTGTGGAGCCAAGAGTTAATTGGTTCACCCTCAATCATCCCTTCACATGGTTTAAAAGACATGTTTACATATGAAGACAAGCTTGACCTCTCCCCTCTCTGCGGCCCAAGTAACTGAACCCTGACAGAGAACAGATAACTGCAAACGGCCAACAGTATTATCCAAAAGAAGACATTCTAATGACAAATATCTCACATAAGCATGCAATAAAATGAATAAAACATTTTATTTTTAAATGTTACCTAAGGAATTCTGATTCTGCTACGACAACACCAATCACAATGGACATAGAAGTAGAAGCATTATTAGAAGTGTGTCTATTACCCAGTAAATTAGCAGTAGTGAAATGTGACGTTCATACGAGTCGTACAGATAAAAGAAACAGAAGAGTAAAGGCTGTTATAGCAGATAAGGAGAGACCAACTCCATATTAATGCCCATGATGTTGGAATGAGGTGTTTGACGGACAGGTGTCCACATACTTTTTGTCATGTGGTGTAGATAAGTACAAGTTAGAGCAGGTTGTGGGAGGAAATTATGAAAAGATTCTCCAGTTCTAGTCCCTGGAGAGTAAAACTATGAAGACAGACAGAGAGATAATAGTCAGGGTTGTCTAATTGTAATATAATGTTCAGGGATTTTTTTATCAATAATGACTAATTATGTATACATTTCAATCAGGACTGACTAATCAAAATACTATTATGTTACTGTATAGATGTAAAAATTATCGTAAATTATCTAAACCGGTGAGGGACGATGTAGGAAGGATTGTGAACTATACTGCCATTGTACCGGAGTGGAGGAGGGACGGGACAGTTTGAAACCTAATGGCGTCATTTTCAGTTTATAACCTGTTGTAAATTGTATCATGTTATGTACTCTCGAGAATAAACGCTATTGCTTGATTTTGAGACTGGTCTCCGCCCATTTTATGCAAATAAGTATCTTACAAATCCTTAGAAATGGGCTGAGTGTATTAATTGAATTGGGTAATAAACATATAGCAATTTCATTCCTCTGACATATAATGAAGCCTGTTTCTTTGTGATATCTGTCCTCATACATGGAGAGCTGCAAAAGACTGTCTACTGTGAGAGAAAAGTGATGTATTTACCTGATTTGTTTGATATTAATAGTTATCAATTAATACTTCAGTAATAGTAAAACCTTTCTGTTCTGCTAATGCTGTGTTTTTATGGTCTCCACTCTACTTCCCTGCAGCTAATCTGGGCATATGGTAACTAGAGATGGCTTGAGCTGACAAATCAGTTAAAGACTGCATTACATAGACAAGATGTGGTGGGTGTAACCGAGATAGATGTTTTAAAATTAGTATTTTTTATTTAACTTTTATTTAACCAGGTAGGCTAGTTGAGAACAAGTTCTCATTTACAACTGCGACCTGGCCAAGATAAAGCAAAGCATTACGACAAAAACAACAACAGAGTTACACATAAACAAACGTACAGTCAATAACACAATAGAAACATCTACAGTGGGGCAGCCACCAATTGTGCAAGTTCTCCCACTTAAAAAGATGACAGAGGCCTGTAATTTTCATCATAGGTACACTTCAACTATGACAGACAAAAGGAGAAGAAAAAAAATCCAGAAAATCACATTGTAGGATTTTTAATGAATTTTTTTGCAAATTATGGTGGAAAAATAGTATTTGGTCACCTACAAACAAGCAAGATTTCTGGCTCTCACAGACCTGTAACTTCTTCTTTAAGAGGCTCCTCTGTCCTCCACTCGTTACCTGTATTAATGGCACCTGTTTGAACTTGTTATCAGTATAAAAGACACCTGTCCACAACCTCAAACAGTCACACTCCAAACTCCACTATGGCCAAGACCAAAGAGCTGTCAAAGGACACCAGAAACAAAATTGTTGACCTGCACCAGGCTGGGAAGACTGCATCTGCAATAGGTAAGCAGCTTGGTTTGAAGAAATCAACTGTGAGAGCAATTATTAGGAAATGGAAGACATACAAGACCACTGATAATCTCCCTCGATCTGGGGCTCCACGCAAGATCTCACCCCGTGGGGTCAAAATGATCACAAGAACGGTGAGCAAAAATCCCAGAACCACACGGGGGGACCTAGTGAATGACCTACAGATAGCTGGGACCAAAGTAACAAAGCCTACCATCAGCAAAGGCATTGAATATGAAACGTGGCTGGGTCTTTCAGCATGACAATGATCCCAAACACACCGCCCGGGCAACGAAGGAGTGGCTTTGTAAGAAGCATTTCAAGGTCCTGGAGTGGCCTAGCCAGTCTCCAGATCTCAACCCCATAGAAAATCTTTGGAGGGAGTTGAAAGTCCGTGTTGCCCATGTAACAGTATAACTTTAGACCGTCCCCTAGGGGAACTACTACTTCAAGGTCTCAGAGCAAGTGACGTCACCGATTGAAACGCTATTTAGCGCGAACCACCGCTAACTAAGCTAGCGTTTCACATCCGTTACACCCAGCAACAGTCCCAAAACATCACTGCTCTAGAGGAGATCTGCATGGAGGAATGGGCCAAAATACCAGCAACAGTGTGTGAAAACCTTGTGAAGACTTACAGAAAACGTTTGACCTCTGTCATTGCCAACAAAGGGTATATAACAAAGTATTGAGATAAACTTTTGTTAATGACCAAATACTTATTTTCCACCATAATTTGCAAATCAATTCATAAAAAAATGCTACATTGTGATTTTCTGGATTTTCTTTCTCATTTTGTCTGTCATAGTTGAAGTGTACCTATGATGAAAATTACAGGCATCTCTCATCTTTTTAAGTGGGAGAACTTGCTCAATTGGTGGCTGACTAAATATTTTTTTTCCTCTCAAGGTCTGTCAGATTGGATGGGGAGCGTTGCTGCACAGTTATTTTTAGGTTGTCTTGTTGGATTGTGAACCTTCACCCAGTCTGATGTCCTGAGCATTTTGGAGCAGGTTTGCATCAATAATCTCTCTATTCTTTGCTCTGTTCATCTTTCCCTCGACCCTGACTAGTCTCCCAGTCCCTGCTCCTGAAAAACCTCCCCCCACATATGCTGTCACCACCATACTTCACTGTAGGGATGGTACCAGGTTTCCTCCAGAAGTGATGCTTGGTATTGAGGACAAAGAGTTCAATTTTGGTTTCATCAGATCAGAAAATCTTGTTTCTCATGTTCTGAGAGTCCTTTAGGTACCTTTTGGCAAACTCCAAGTGTGCTGTCATGTGCCTTTTACTGAGGATTTGCTTCCGTCTGGCCACTCTACCGTAAAGGCCTGATTGGTGGAGTGCTGCAGAGATGGTTGTAATTCTGGAAAGTTCTCCAATCTCCACAGAGGAACTCTGGAGCTCTGTCAGAGTGACCATCGGGTTCTTGGTCATCTCACTGACCAAGGCCCTTCTCCCCCGATTGCTTCGTTTGGCCGGGCAGCCAGCTCTAGGAAAAGATGTGGTGGTTCCAAACTTCTTCCACTTAAGAATGATGGAGGCCACTGTGTTCTTGGGGACCTTCAATGCTGTATAACTGTTTTGGTACCCTTCCCCAAATCTGTTTCTCTACACAATGCTGTCGCGGAGCTCTACGGACAATTCCTTCGACCTCTTGGCTTGGTTTGTTTCTCTGACATGCACTATCAACTGTAACCTTCTATAGACAGGTGTGTGCCTTTCCAAATCATGTCCAATCAATAGAATTTACCACAGGTGAACTCCATTCAAGTTGTAGAATCATCTCAAAGATGATCAACGGAGACAGGATGCACCTGAGCTCAATTTCAAGTCTCATAGCAAAGGGTCTGAATAGTTATGTAAATTTGGTATTTCAGTTTTGTTTTTCAATACATTTGCAAAAAAAGATGTTGCTTTGTCATCATGGGGTACTGTGTGAGGAAAAAAATGTAATGTAATACATTTTACAATAAGGCTGTAACGTAACAAAATGTGAAGGGCTCTGAATACTTTCCAAATGCACTGTATGCCATGGGTTGTGTACAAATGTATTACAACTGTAGCACGCCAATCCTGCTCCTGGAGGAATGCGGGTGTTCAGGCTTCTGTTGCAGCCCAGAACTAACACACCTGAATCAACTCATCAAACCTAATGAGTTGATAATAATGTGTTTTATTACTAGTCTGTAATAGAAGTCTGCTCACCCAGTTTTACATTTTTAGTTAACCCTTATTTTCCAAGGTAAGTTGTCTGAGAACACCTTCTCATTTACAGCAACGGCCTGTGGTATAGATACATGGGAGAGGAGGGGGGATTAATGAGCCAATTCTAAGCTGGGGATGATTAGGTGACCGGGATAGTATGAGGGCCAGATTGGGAATTTAGCCAGGACACTGGGGTTAACACCCCTACTCTTACAATAAATGCCCTGGGATCTTTAGTGACCACAGAGAGTCAGGACACCCGTTTAACATCCCATCCAAAAGACAGCATCCTACACAGGGCAATGTCCCCAATCACTGCCTTAGGACATTGGGATATTTTTATTTCTTAGACCAGAGTACAGGGTGCCTCCTACTGTTCCTCCAACAACACTTCCAGCAGCATCTGGTCTCCCATCCAGGGACCAACCAGGACCAACCCTACTTGGCTTCAGAAGCAAGTCAGCAGTGGGATGCAGGGTGGTATGCTGCTAGATCAGGGAGTGGAGCAAGGTTGGCCACCTTTGGTATGGACAAGTTTTGGTTCACCCAAAATTATGCTTTAGTAATAATAGCCTACTTACAAAGATGTCTAACATTTACAAACAAGTTAGCTTATTTGTACATTTTCAATTTATATGTTGATTCATTAAATGTTTATTCATTGAAGTGAAGTGTTTAAACTTGTTTTAATTGTTAACCGAAAAATATTATTCCAGATTTTATTTTACTAGGCAAGTCAGTTAAGAACAAATTCTTATTTTCAATGATAGCCTAGGAACAGTGGGTTAACTGCCTGTTCAGGGGCAGAACGACAGATTTGTACCTTGTCAGCTAGGGGATTTGAACTTGCAACATTTCGGTTACTCGTCCAACTCTCTAACCACTAGGCTTCCCTGCCGCCCCACCCGTTTAACATCCCATCCAAAAGACATCGTCCTACACAGGGCAATGTCCCGATTAACTAGTGTCCATGTTCATTAATTGCAAATCACAATTCTGCAATAAAAGGGGATCTGTCTCTAATTTGACTGATTCTGTGTTGATTTCTAAAATGAACATTAACGTTTTATCCAGTTGTGAGCTCTCCAATTTGTTTTATTTGATTGTCACTCTGTCTTAGGATATCAGCCATGTGAACCTAGTTTGCAATTTATCATAATGGCATGCATCCCCATTGCAGCCATAGACCTACAGTAGGATGGCAATGCTCGTCTAACAGGCATGTGCAATGTGCACTTTGTCATTGTACATCTGAAGCAGAGAATAGCTAGCTATATGTCCTCAATATAAAATGATACCAATAGATAATGTGATGCTAAACCAGATTTTCCATTTCTACAAGATTTCTCTGACATATTCCATTGCTTAGTGCAAATCCAACCCTTGTATTCTAGGTACAGTACTCTACATGAAAATAAGGAGCTGACCATTTGTAGGCTAATTTAAAAAATGCACAAAAATTAAAAAATAATGAGGCATGGGGAGTGTTGTAATTCTATGTATTTGCTGAGAATGATTTTAGAACACAGAGACAAAATCAAAAGGTCAATGGCATGGAGGAGGATTGCAGAGATTGTTAGTGTTGAGGCTGGGTGAAGAGAGATTTTCACAACAATGTTTGCAAATCAAAGCCACAATTTCCTTTACCCAAAGTACCCATTCATGTGCATTTTACATGTAGGCCTATGTATTTTACAGGAAGTGAGCTATAATCATCAATGTCATGACACAGTATAATGAAATAGCCATAAACTATAATATATGACAATCATGATGTTAAGATATATAGCAGATATATACAGATATAGCCCTTGGTTCTCCCCAGACCTGACTGCCCTTAACCAACACAAAAACATCCTATGGCGTTCTGCATTAGCATCGAACAGCCCCCATGATATGCAGCTGTTCAGGGAAGCTAGAAACCATTATACACAGGCAGTTAGAAAAGCCAAGGCTAGATTTTTCAAGCAGACATTTGTTTCCCGCAACACTAACTCAAAACAGTTCTGGGACACTGTAAAGTGTCTTGCCTCGCCTGGTTCACCAACTACTTCTCTGATAGAGTTCAGTGTGTCAAATCGGAGGGTCTGCTGTCCGGACCTCTGGCAGTCTCTATGGGGGTGCCACAGGGTACAATTCTTGGACCGACTTTCTTCTCTGTATACATCAATGATGTCGCTCTTGCTGATGGTGAGTCTCTGATCCACCTCTACGCAGACGACACCATTCTGTATACTTCTGGCCCTTCTTTGGACACTGTGTTAACAACCCTCCAGGCAAGCTTCAATGCCATACAACTCTCCTTCCGTGGCCTCCAATTGCTCTTAAATACAAGTAAAACTAAATGCATGCTCTTCAACCGATCGCAGCCTGCACCTGCCCGCCTGTCCAACATCACTACTCTGGACGGCTCTGACTTATATGGCTTCCTATTTCGCAACAAAGCATCCTTCACTCATGCTGCCAAACATGCCCTTGTAAAGCTGACCATCCTACCAATCCTCGACTTCGGCGATGTCATTTACAAAGTGGCTTCCAATACCCTACTTAGCAAATTGGATGCCGTCTATCACAGTGCAATCCGTTTTGTCACCAATGCCTCATATACTACCCACGATTGCGACCTGTACGCTCTCGTTGGCTGGCCCTCGCTTCATACTCGTCGCCAAACTCACTGGCTCCATGTCATCTACAAGACCCTGCTAGGTAAAGTCCCCCCTTATCTCAGCTCGCTGGTCACCATAGCATCACCCACCTGTAGCACGCGCTCCAGCAGGTATATCTCTCTGGTCACCCCCAAAACCAATTCTTTCTTTGGCCTCCTTCCAGTTCTCTGCTGCCAATGACTGGAACGAACTACAAAAATCTCTGAAACTGGAAACACTTATCTCCCTCACTAGCTTTAAGCACCAACTGTCAGAGCAGCTCACAGATTACTGCACCTGTACATAGCCCACCTATAATTTAGCCCAAACAACTACCTCTTTCCCTACTGTATTTATTTTATTTATTTATTTATTCTGCTCCTTTGCACCCCATTATTTTTATTTCTACTTTGCACATTCTTCCACTGCAAATCTACCATTCCAGTGTTTTACTTGCTATATTGTATTTACTTTGCCACCATGGCCTTTTTTTTGCCTTTACTTCCCTTATCTCACCTCATTTGCTCACATCGTATATAGACTTGTTTATACTGTATTATTGACTGTATGTTTGTTTTACTCCATGTGTAACTCTGTGTCGTTGTATGTGTCGAACTGCTTTGCTTTATCTTGGCCAGGTCGCAATTGTAAATGAGAACTTGTTCTCAATTTGCCTACCTGGTTAAATAAAGATGAAATATATATATTTTTAAAGATACCATAATCCAATACCATCTTACATGGGAAATTAATGCTTGCTGTGTCATTTACAATGTTATAATAATTGTAATGCATCTGGTGTAGATGAGTCAGGCGCAGGACAGCAGATATGAGTAATGTACACAATTTTACTCAACAATAATCACAATGCACGTCAAATAAATCCAAGGACACAATAACGGACCGCAATACAATAAACAATCACTCACAAACACACATGGGGGAACAGAGGGTTAAATAATGAACAAGTAATTGGGGGATTGAAACCAGGTGTGTAAGACAAGGACAAAACAAATGGAAAATGAAAAGTGGATCGGCGATGGCTAGTAGGCCGGTGACGCCGAACGCCGCCCGAACAAGGAGAGGGACTGACTTCGGCGGAAGTCGTGACAACAATGAAAAAGTGTGACATTATAAGGTAAGCTATGCTAAGATGGTTTGTTCTTGATCCTATTGTTTCATCATCTTGGTGAACAACAAACAATGACCAATTCAAGTTACTCATTACATGTATCTATCCTTATACAAAGCCAACAGTATGTAATTTTAGTGTATTTGATCAATCAGTTACAGGATATGACCCGTCTCTGAGTCATGTCCAATTCTTAACGTCCAGATAACCTCTGACCTCTAGGCCCTACCCTGACCAGACTCTCTTACTGTCAGCATCACGTGTGTCAGGGAGAAGGTACCATCCTCAGGGGAGAGGGGTCCTTTATAGTTGGGTGATGTTGGAGTTGCCAAGGATGAGGATGTGTCGCGTCGGGTTGACTCTCCACTCGGGTTTGTAGCATTGACCTAAGCCCTCCCCCTCTCAATTTTCTCTTCTGTTGTGGCATATCATACAAAGGGAGTAAGTACAGTCTTCTCTGAACCAAATTTGGGGAAAAAAGGCGCTTTTAGATAGAAAATGGACAGAAAATGAAATCAACAATTAAATAACACAGGTGATACATTAAAGGTAGCAGGGAACTGTAGATGTAGAAATTGAACTATTGAAGGCAGAGACAGGGGTTGGAACCAAAATTATTTTCCAATCGTTATTATCCAAACTCCTATTTATTTACTTCCATTCCCGCATAATAAAGTTCTGAACTGGTTCGAACCCCCAAAATAGTAACGGTTCATATAGTTCCTTTCATAAATTTTATCTTGTGAAATCAACATGGATTTTACATTTAGCTCATAAATTAGCTCCACCAATTAATGTGGATAGAGCAGCTTGCTATGGCACAGGTAAGCTGTTAGTTGTTTACATGTTTGATGGACAGATAAGTGCTGGTGTGAGAAGCGATTGAAATCTCACAGGGGGTGAGAGAGCCAGAGAAAGGGATGCTCATGGAGGAGGCTTGGTTTGCAGCGCTGAGCATTATGACGTGTTTAGGCTATTACTAGCACATCCTCTTTTGAGGATGCACATCAGATCCTAAGATGTTCTACATAATGTTACATTTTAAGAATAAAACATATTAAAGCTACCTATTTAGTGCTTTAGCGAGGGGTACTGTAGTATGTGTGCCTGCCTGTGTGTGTGAAAGAGAGAGAGAGTGAGTGTGTGTGTGTGTGTGTGTGTGTGTGTGTGTGTGTGTGTGTGTGTGTGTGTGTGTGTGTGTGTGTGTGTGTGTGAGAATAGGCCTCTCTCTCCCCTCCACCCCTCCCCTCTCCTTGTCTCTGGCAGGTTGCAGCAACCCCTATCGAGTCGAGCCGGCTGGTCATTGTCCACGCAACACCGCAGAGAGGCTTGTGCATTGCACCACTTGGAGACAGATATACACACAGAGCCATCTCTCTCCTCCTCCTCTCTCACATTCTTGCCTCTCCTCCATCCGGCAGCATCCTACTCTCGCCTCCACCTCCAGCAACCATGGCCAGCACCGTATCAGGTAAAACATCCAACATTTTGTTATCAACTATCTGTTATAAAATGGGGGTGGACATGTATTTATCAGATGAAATCCTTCTGTTGTATGATTTTAGACAGAATATCTAGATGTTATTGAAGATGCGTTGCTGGGTGGGGAGCGTTTTGGTATGAACTGAGATGTGTTGCTCATATAGGTGGTTTATTTTCCATGTAAAATAGATCTCTGAGAGCATCATTTATTTGACCTAATGTCTGGCCACATCAAATTTGTCCATTTATGAATGGAAGAGGATCTAGGAATCACATTTGTTTCATTTGAATGCTTATAAAGGTCATATGTACAAACTGAGGGTTGCATTTGTTATGTCCGTCTAAAATGACCAACCATGCTGTGTATCATGTTCCTAAAGAACTGGATTATTTCATGGGATCAGATCATTTCCATTGCTGATTGGAGATCTCAGGGATTTTCCTCAGTCGTGCCAAGAGCTGTGATCTTAAATGGCACATTATTCCCTATATAATGGACTATCTTTGACCAGGGCCCATAGGGATCTAGTCGCAAGAAGTGCACGATATAGGGAATAGGGTGCATTTTGTGACACAACCAAGGTGTGACTGCTGATAAAATGGCTGCTTGATGATGCAGACCTGAAGCAATAAAAAGGGCTTGGAGTCATTGGGCTTGCAATGCGGGAAGCTATAGGTCCCATACAGTTTATTCCATATTAATCACAAAGGGTTTAAACCTCTGACAAACCTATGATACATTACAGTATTTGATACAATATATTGTATAGAATGTATCACAATATGACTCAATAAAATATGATACAGGACAGTATAACAGCTCCACCCTTTAGGCCTGCTTATTTGATCCTAGAACAGTTCAGAGATCACCGACAGCTATAGGATCATGTCAGCATCATCAGCCACGCAGCCAGCTAAAAGGCAGGCAGTTTGTGATGAACATCAATACTCATTTCACATCTTTTCCATCAAAGAATAACTGTTCTTAGCGTAGGTATTACTGTTTGACTATATATACAGCATGGAATAAGTATTTAACGTGTTATGGTGCTGTAGATTATCAGCCTGTTGTGTCATATCAAAAGCTTAAGCGCTGTAACAAACTCTACAGTTACTGCAGTGTCAAAATAATGTGTAAAGAATCAGTAGCATACATAAGATTATCCTGTCAGTCAATCCTTTCTTTTGTGGAAGTGAACTGTAGATCTCTCTGAAGAGCTGATCTTCAGTAGGGATGAGCTAATCCAATCTTAAACCCCCTCTACATCAGTGATCTTTTATCTAACCCCACGGTACATTTATTTTTAAGTGCGGTACACCAGACTTAACATGTTTGACATTAGAGAATTTGTCAATGACAGGAGGTTTGTCATTATTGATCGATAACAATAGTTTTTCCTTACAAATGTCAAACCTACAATGCTTTTCTGTCATTATTTGTTTTTATGCATGAGTACAATTGCTCACTGGTAATTGTTGGCATTTGTTGGCATGGTATCATGTAATATCTTATGTTTCACCAAGTCGTGGCTGAATGACGACATGAATGACATACACTCTAACGGCATGATAGAACAGCAGCTTCTGGTAAAACAAGGGGTGAAGGTCTCTGTATATTTGTAAACAACAGCTGGTGCACGATATCTAAGGAAGTCTCGAGGTTTTGCTCACCTGAGGTAGAGGAACTCATGATAAACTGTAGACCACACTATCTACCTAGACTGATTTCATCTGTATTTTTCGTAGCTGTCTACATACCACCACAGACTGATGCTGGCACTAAGACTGCACTCAATGAGCTGTATTCCGCCATAAGCAAACAGGAAAACGCTTACCCAGAGGCGGCGCTCCTAGTGGCCGGGGACTTTAATGCAGGGAAGCTTAAATCCGTCTAACCAAATTTCTATCAGCATGTTAAATGTACAACCAGAGAGAAAAAAAACTCTTGGCCACCTTTACTCCACACACAGAGACACATACAAAGCTCTCCCTCGCCCTCAATTTGGCAAATCTGACCATAATTCTATTCTACTTACAAGCAAATATTAAAGCAGGAAGCACCAGTGTCTCGGTCAATAAAAAAGTGGTCAGATGAAGCAGATGCTAAACTACAGGACTGTTTTGCTAGCACAGATTGGAATATGTTCCGTGATTCTTCCGATGACATTGAGGAATATACACCACATCAGTCATTGGCTTCATCAATAAGTGCATCGATGATGTCGTCCCCACAGTGACTGTACATACATACCCCAACCAGAAGCCATGGATTATCGGCAACATCCACATTGAGCTAAAGAGTGAGCTGCAGCTTTCAAGGAACGGGACTCTAATCCGGAAGCTTATAAGAAATCCCGCTATGCCCTCTGATGAACCATCAAACAGGCAAAGCGTCAATACGGGACTAAGATCGAATCGAACTACACCGGCTCCGACGCTCGTTGGATGTGGCAGGGCTTGCAAACTATTACAGACTACAAAGGGAAGCACAGCCGAGAGCTGCCTAGTGACACGAGCCTACCAGACAAGCTAAATAACGTATATGTTTGCTTAGAGGCAAGTAACACTGAAACATACATGCATCAGCTGTTCCGGACAACTGTGTGATCACGCTCTCCTCAGCCGATGTGAAGAAGACCTTTAAACAACAGGACTGATAACCAGGACGTGTACTCTGAGCACATTTTCAACTTCTCCCTATCTGAGTCTGTAATACCAATGTTTCAAGCAGACCACCATAGTCCCTGTGCCCAAGAACACTAAGGTAACCTGCCTAAATGACTACCGACCTGTAACACTCACGTCTGTGGCCATGAAGTGCTTTGAAAGGCTGGTCATGGCTCATATCAACACCATTTTCCCTGAAGCCCTAGACCCACTCCAATTTGCATACCACCCCAACAGACCCACATATGATGCAATCTCTATTGCACTCCACACTGCCCTTTCACAACTGGAGAAAAGGAACACCTATGTGAGAATGCTATTCATTGACTACAACTCAGCATTCAACACAGTGCCCTCAAAGCTCATCACTAAGCTAAGGACCCTGGGACTAAACACCTCCCTCTGCAACTGGATCCTGGACTTCCTGACAGGGCGCTCCCAGGGGGTACGGGTAGGTAACAACACATCCGCCACACTGATCCTCAACATGGGGGCCCCTCAGGGGTGCGTGCTCAGTCCGCTCCTGTACTCCCTGTTCACTCATGACTGCACGGCCAGGCACGACTTGCAGATAACACAACAGTGCTAAGCATGATCACCAACAACGACGAGACAGCCTATAGGGAAGAGGTGTTACATCTGCTCCTGCCACACCCTCCACTTCTCATCCTGGACCACCCTAACCTGCCACCACTCTCCCAGTGCTCTCTCTCTCTCCTTCTCTCTCTGTGTGTATGTGATTATGTGAGTGGAGAAAGGTGTGCTGGAAGCAGAGCAGATTCCCACCAGCTGGAACCTGTTCCATAATCAAGAACCCTACAAATACTCAGCTCTGCCACTTCCACGCTGCCAGATTGCAGCCTCTACTCAGTCAGTCTGCATTTCTAGCTGTTTGTTCCTGCAAAAATGTAGTTATCCTGTTGAGCCTGTTTTCCCAAGCCTCACGCTGCTTTTTCTCTCTGCTACAGTCCCGTCTGCTCTAACTCTGGTACCTGTCTCCAGTCCCTCGTGTCCTCAGTCCTGCTTCTCTGCCCTGGATCCCCGCTCTACTGCTTCATTGGATTCCGCTCCAGACCTGCTTACCCGGTTCCTAGTCTCCTTAACCCCAACCTCAGCCTAAGTCCGAATTCCATACTACCCACCCGAGATTCCCCTAGACTGCACCCCTCTTCCGCATTTCAATAAATACATTGATTACCTATTCTTGTCTCCTCGTCTGAGTCTGCATTTGGGTTCACCTGCACCACCCGTGTAACAGGAGGTCAGAGACCTGACCGTGTGGTGCAAGGACAACAACCTCTCCCACAACGTAATCAAGACAAAGGAGATGATTGTGGACTACAGGAAAAGGAGGACTGAGCACGCCCCAATTCTCATCGGCGGGGCAGCAGTGGAGCAGGTTGAGAGTTTCAATTTCCTTGCCGTCCACATCACCAACAAGCTAACATGGTCCAAGCACACCAAGACAGTCATGAAGAGGGCAAGACGAAACCAATTCCCCCTCAGGAGACTGAAGAGATTTGGCATGGGTCATCAGATCCTCAAAAGGTTCTACAGCTGCACCATCAAGAGCATCCTGACTGGTTGCATCACTGCCTGGTATGGCAACTGCTCGGCCTCCGACTGCAAGGCACTACAGAGGGTGGTGCATACAGCCCAGTACTTCACCGGAGCCAAGCTTCCAGCCATCCAGGACCTCTAGCCATTGTCAGAGTAAGGCCATAAAAATGGTCAAAGACTCCAGCCACCCTAGTCATAGACTGTTCTCTCTGCTACCACACGGCAAGCGGTGCCAGAGCGCCAAGTCTAGGTCCAAGAGGCTTCTAAAACAGCTAAACAGGCTCCTAAACATCTAGTCAAATGGTTACCCAGACTATTTGCATTGCCCCACTTCCTCTTCTACGCTGCTGCTACTGTCTGTTATTATCTATGCATAGTAACTTTAATAATTCTACCTACATGTACATATTACCTCAATTACCTTGACTAACCGTTGCCCCCGCACATTGACTAACTGGTACCCCCTGTATATATACAGTTGAAGTCAGAAGTTTACATACACTTAGGTTGGAATCATTAAAACTCGTTTTTCAACCACTCCACAAATCTTTTATTAAAAAACTATAGTTTTGGCATGTCGGTTAGGACATCTACTTTGTGCATGACACA
Source organism: Oncorhynchus tshawytscha (assembly GCF_018296145.1). Classification (NCBI taxonomy): domain Eukaryota; kingdom Metazoa; phylum Chordata; class Actinopteri; order Salmoniformes; family Salmonidae; genus Oncorhynchus; species Oncorhynchus tshawytscha. The sequence goes on from NC_056430.1 coordinate 51,658,401, forward strand.
AGTAATTCTTCCAACAATTGGTTTACAGACAGATTATTTCACAATGAATTAACTGTATCACAATTCCAGTGGGTCAGACGTTTACAAACATTGACTTGAATGTGACTTTAAACAGCTTGGAAAATTCCAGAAAATGATGGCTTTAGAAGCTGTTCTGTCTCCTATAGATGAACGTACTTTGGTGCGAAAAGTGCAAATCAATCCCAGAACAACAGCAAAGGACCTTGTGAAGATGCTGGAGGAAACAGGTACAAAATTATCTATATCCACAGTAAAACTAGTCCTATATAAACATAACCTAAAAGGCCGCTCATCAAGGAAGAAGCCACTGCTCCAAATCCGCCATAAAAAAGCCAGACTACGGTTTGCAACTGCACATGGGGACAAAGATCATACTTTTTGGAGAAATGTCCTCTGGTCTGATGAAACAAAAATATAACTGTTTGGCCATAATGACCAACGTTATGTTAGGAGGAAAAAGGGGAGGCTTGCCAGCCGAAGAACACCATCCCATCCTTGAAGCACGGGGGTGGCAGCATCATGTTGTGGGGGTGCTTTGCTGCAGGAGAGATTGGTGCACTTCACAAAAATAGATGGCAACATAAGGGAGGAAATGTCTGTGGATATATTGAAGCAACATCTCAAGACATCAGTCAGGAAGTTAAAGCTTGGTTGCAAATGGGTCTTCCAAATGGACAATGACCCCATGCATACTTCCAAAGTTGTGGAAAAATGGCTTAAGGACAATAAAGTCAAGGTATTAGAGTGGCCATCACAAAGCCCTGACCTCAATCCTATAGAAAATGTGTTGGCAGAACTGAAAAAGCATGTGAAAGCAAGGAGGCCTACAAACCTGACTCAGTTACACCAGTTCTGTCAAGACGAATGGGCCAAAATTCACCCAACTTATTGTGGGAAGCTTGTGAAATGCTACCCGAAACATTTGACCGAAGTTAAACAATTTAAAGGCAATACTACCAAATACTAATTGAGTGTATGTAAACTTCTGACCCACTGGGAATGTGATGAAAGAAATAAAAGCTGAAATAAATCACTCTCTACTGTTATTCTGACATTTCTTAAAATAAAGTGCTGATCCTATTTGATCTAAAACAGGGAATTTTTACTTGGATTAAATGTCAGGACCTCTACACCAGGATGTGTCAGAGGAAGGCCCTATAAATTGTCAAAGACCACAGCCACCCCAGTCATAGACTGTTCTCTCTACTACCGCATGGCAAGCGGTACCGGAGTGCCAAGTCTAGGAACAAAAGGCTTCTCAACAGTTTTTACCCCCAAGCCATAAGACTCCTGAACATGTAATCAAATGGCTACCCGGACTATTTGCATTGTGTGCCTCCCCACCCAACCCCTCTTTTACGCTGCTGCTACTCTCTGTTTATCAAATATGCATAGTCACTTTAACTATACATTCATGTACATACTACTTCATTTGGCCCGACCAACCAGTGCCCCCCCACATTGGCTAACCGGGCTATCTGCATTGTGTCCCGCCACCTACCACCCACCAACCCCTCTTTTACGCTACTGCTACTCTGTTTATCATATGTGCAGTCACTTTAAACATATCTACATGTACATACTACCTCAATCAGCCCGACTAACCGGTGCCTGTATAAAGTCTCGCTACTGTTATTTTTCACTGTCTTTTTACTGTTGTTTGAATTTCTTTACTGACCTTTTGCGTACCTAATACCTTTTTTGCACTGTTGGTTAGAGTCTGTAAGTAAGCATTTCACTCTAAGGTCTACACCTGTTGTATTCGGCGCACGTGACAAATACACTTTGATTTGATTAATCTTTGCGAAACTGTTTCAGTTCTTCAATATTCTTAAGATGTCTGGTGTGAGCCTCTCTCGAGGTCATGCCTCAGCATTTTAAATCAGGTTGAGGTCAGGACTCTGACTGGGCCACTCCAGAAGGCGTATTTTCTTCTGTTGAAACCATTCTGTTGTTGATTTACTTCTGTGTTTTGGGTCATTGTACTGTTGCATCCCCCAACTTCTGTTGAGCTTCAATTGGCAGACAGATAGCCTTACATTCTCCTGCAAAATGTCTTGATAAACTTGAGATTTCATTTTTCCGTCAATAATAGCAAGCTGTCCAGACCCTGAGGCAGCAAAGCAGCCCCAAACCATGATGCTCCCTCCACCATACTTTACAGTTGGGAAAAGGTTTTGATGTTGGTGTACTGTGCATTTTTTTTCTCCACACATAGTATTGTGTGCTCCTTCCAAACAACTCAACTTTAGTTTAATCTGTCCACAGAATATTTTGCCGGAAGCACTGTGGAACATCCAGGTGCTTTTTGGACAGTGGCTTCTTCCGTGGTGTCCTCCCATGAACACCATTCTTGTTTAGTGTTTAACATATCGTGAACTCGTCAACAGAGATGTTAGCCTGTTCCAGAGATTTCTGTAAGTCTTTAGCTGACATTCTAGGATTCTTCTTAACCTCATTGAGCATTCTGCACTGTGCTCTTGCAGACATCTTTGCAGGACGGCCACTCCTAGGGAGAGTAGCAACAGTGCTGAAATTTCTCCATTTATAGACAATTTGTCTTACTGTGGACTGATGAACATCAAGACTTTTAGAGATACATTTGTAACCCTTTCCAGGTTAAAGCAAGTCAATGGTCTTCTGAGATCTCTTTCGTTCGAGGCATGGTTCACATCAGGCAATGTTTCTTGTGAATAGTAAACTCAAATTTTGTGTGTGTTTTTATAGGACAAGGCAGCTCTAACCAACATCTCTAATCTTGTCTGTTGCATTTGGGGTAAACTTGGAACATTGAGATATAAAGAGATGATTGATCAGACTAATAGTATATAAAGGAGTGAGAAGTTAATGGTTCTCTGTAGCAAGACAACTAAGCTTGGAATGTGCTGAGTGCAGGGAAAACAATTGCATGTGACAGTACTGATAAGGGGGGAAACCGTTGAATGCTCATATCACTTAGTTCCCTGCTTAGCAAGAAGGATGCAATGTTTAGAGATAAGGAGGAGACTTACCACCATGAGGGAAGCCATTTTCTTTGCTGTTACGACCCTTTGGGAAGAATTAAACTTGTTTAAGCTTCTCTAGTGTCTGTGAGTTATTTACTCTGTAAAATAAGAACCTAACATGTCTCGTTGATTGGACTCCATGTTAGCTGACTCCTGACTCCAATTAGCTTTTGGAAAAGGCATTAGCCTTCGGGTTCACATACTTTTCCCAACCTACACTGGGAATGTTTAAGTGATGTATTCAATATAGACAAGAAAAATACAATATTTTGTGTGTTTTTAGTTTAAGCACACTGTGTTCATCTATTGTTGTGATTTAAGATGAAGAGCAGATAAAAAAATGTCTGACTAATTTATGCAGAAATCCAGGTAATTGCAAAGGGTTCACATACTTTTTCTTTCCACTGTAGAACATAGCCACAGGGTGTTCTGGTTATGACTGCTGTTTCAGATATGGCTCCCTGGCTCTAGCTGATAGAAGATTCATTCTCTGCCAAGCAGACAGCGATATCACCTTGGCAACACACATTTTCTAGGAGCAATCGACTCACACAGACACACACCAGCTACCCTCTCTCTGTCTCTCCCACTCCATGCACACATGCAAGCACACTCACTGACACCCACAGACACACACAAACACTGTAGGCCATTAATTTCACTACACACAGAGCTTGCACGCTAGGACACAATCCCTTCATTGTGGTGCTTGACTAAGTTGGTTGTCGCTTTGACATCGTGCCAACTTCTAAATGTATAATCTTTGTCTAAAATCGTCCCACCAGGCCATTATTTTACATAGTGTGCACTCACATGCAAACACACACACAAATAAACAAACCTTCCGTCCCTGAGCTGCTCAACTGAGTAGCCCTGCTGCAGTGGGTGGAGAGAAGGGGAGGGTTGGGTCTGCACTCAGTCTGACCCACAAACTGTGTCGCCAGGGAAACCGTGCCTGTGTTTGCGATTGTCTGATTACACCGGTATCTATTAAATTACCTTGAGTGTCTGGGAGAATTTATGAACATGCTGTGGGTAGATATTTCCAGTAGTCACAGATCTTGGATCAGTGTACCCAAATCCTAACACACTACTTCATTGGATTCCGCTCCAGACTTGCTTACCCGGTTCCTAATCTTCTTGCCCCCAGCCTCAGCCTTAGTCCGGATTCCATACTACCCGCCCGACATCCCCCTGGACTGCACCCTATCTCCTCTCCCACTTTTCAATAAATACATTGGTTAGCTATCCTTGTCTCCTCGTCTGAGTCTACATTTGGGTTCACATGCAACGCCCCGCGTAACAGGAGGTCCGAGACCTGACCGTGTGGTGCAAGGACAACAACCGCTCCCTTAACGTGATCAAGACAAAGGAGATGATTGTGGACTACAGGAAAAGGAGGACCGAGTACACCCCCATTTCCCTCGACGGGGCTGCCGTGGAGCAGGTTGAGAGCTTCAAGTTCCTTGTCGTCCACATCACCAACAAACTAACATGGCCCAAGCACACCAAGACAGTCGTGAAGAGGGCACAACAAAACCTATTACCCCTCAGGAGACTGAAGAGATTTGGCATGGGTCCTCAGATCCTCAAAAGATTTTACAACTGCACCATCAAGAGCATCCTGACAGGTTACATCACTGCCTGGTATGGCATCTGCTCGTGCTCTGAGTCTTTGACCTACAAATGGTCAAAGACTCCAGCCACCCTAGTCATAGACTGTTCTCTCTGCTACCACACGGCAAGCGGTACCGGAGCGCCAAGTCTAGGTCCAAGAATCTTCGAAACAGCTTTTACCCCCAAGCCATAAGACTCCTGAACATCTAATCAAATGGCTACCCAGACTATTTGCATTGCTCCCTCCCTCTTCTACGCTTCTACTCTCTGTTATTATCTATGCATAGTCACTTTAATAACTCTACCTACATGTACATATTAACCCCTGTATATATAGCCTCGCTATTGTTATTTTACTGCTGCTCATTAAATATTTTTTACTTTTATTTCTGACTTTTTTTGGTATTTTCTTACAACTGCATTGTTGGTTAAGGGCTTGTAAGTAAGCATTTCACTGTAAGGTCTACATCTGTTGTATTCGGTGCATGTGACACTTTTGATTTGATTTGATTTCCTGCCTAAGTTTGCCCACTTTGCTGATTAAGTAATCATTCAAATAATTAGCAACATCAAATGTTTTTGTGATGAATAAGCCATCTGATTCGATGAAAGATGGCGTTGAATTTGCATTTCGGCCCATCATTTCATTTAAAGTACTCCAAAGATCATTCCCCCCCATCTCTTTCAACCATAGAGTTTTTAAATTCCACATCAATCCATGGAGCCTTAACTGTTTTAACAGTCAGTTTCTTAACAGGTGCACGTTTGTCAATAATTGAAAGAAGCAATTTCATAAAAATACTACAGAACTAAATCAAGTATATACACTACCGTTCAAAAGTTTAGGGTCACTTAGAAATGTCCTTGTTTTTGAAAGAAAAGCACATTTTTCGTCCATTAAAATAACATCAAATTGATCAGAAATGCAGTGTAGGCACTGTTAATGAATGTAAATGACTATTGTAGCTGGAAACGGCTGATTTTTTGATGGAATATCGACATAGGCGTTTCAGCACACGGACCCTCGTTACACGTCAGTGAAGATCTCTCTTTATTTTATAAGGACACAGAACGTCATTTCTAGGAAGGAGTTCAAACCCCTGTTGACAAAGATCTTGTGACACTGAAAGATGCTGCTAAAGAGAGGAATGAACTTGATGAACTCAGCCAAGTCAGTCGTGTTGAAGCCATCCTTGCTACTGGCATGTATGTTGCCGTGCAGGCCCTACCGCAGCATTTTTTGTGAGCTGTCTCCTCACAAGTGTTGGTTCACAGTGCACAATCCAACCGAACCTGAAAGTGGTAGCTCTGTGACGTATCGAATCATTATCACTGACGCTACGTAAATATTACATGAGCCAAAGCACAGTGAGGAGTCAAGAGGAAGGAAGTTTGCCACATGCAATTGTAACTTTAATGTCATCCAACTTCTAGCCATTGTGCCTGTTTCTGCCTCAGACAACTCCTTCATTGCTGCCCAAACATGATTTGCATAAAAACAAAAGGCAGTTGGCTAAAACTGGAACAGGAACAACTTCCACTATGTTCATTGTTGGCTTAGTTGAAAATCTTTTTTTCATTATTAACCAGTTCCGTTTTTACTCAACCGTCAGCTAGGGTTCAATACCGGTGACCGGTAGAAAATAGTCCAAATAAAGAAAAACCCTTGAATGAGTAGGTCTGTCCAAACGTTTTACTATTTTCTACATTGAAGAATAATATATATGTATGTACATATATTAATATATATTGTATATAAAAAAGTGTATATATATTTTTTCCCTGCCTCTGGGGCCCATGGGCCTGGCCCCAGGGGCTTCACCCCCGGTAAATCCCTGCGCTTAATCCGGCCATGCCGTCATATTGAACCCTAACACATACACATACACACTCTTGGACACACACTTATCTGCAACACACACCGTACAGTGCCCGTGGATAAGCTACAGTATGGACATGTAATCCACCACATACACACACACTGCACTGTCCTAGTGAGTGGGTGAAGTGAAAACCAGAGATAAATGTCTACATATGAATAATTGATCATTCTCTCAATGTTACTGGCGACGGGATTAAACCCACCAAAATATTCATGCCATTCGTCCTGTCATACAGTCATTTGTTATGAGCAATATACAATACAACCTGAATTCAACCTTTTCACATTAGACCTTTTGTGCATACATTATCTAATCATATGATGATATCAGCTCTGTTTAGCGAATACAAAATGGCTGTATCATTCACAATAAATGCCAGATGCCAATTTAAAAGTGGATTCAAGGATAACTGTGGATATCTCTTCTCACTCTGTCTTCTCCTCTCCCTCTTTTCCAGCCTACTCGGACAAGATAAAAGAGATGTCCATGCTGTCTCTGATCTGCTCCTGCTTCCACTCACAACCACATCCCAACAGCCTCTACCAATATGGAGGTTAGTGATGAAGAGCTCTATGCGTTTGCCTGTGTCCCATAGAGATCATATAATTATGCTCAGAATGTAATTCTATGGTTTGTCTATCCATCCACCTTTGCTTTTTGTTTCTCTTTCTCTTTGTCACTCTCTCTCTCTCTCTCTCTCTCTCTCTCTCTCTCTGTCTGTCCAACATCCCCCTTTCTGTCTGTCTATCAATCTTTCTGTCTGTCCATCCTACCCATCCTGCCTGCCTGCCTGCCTGCCTGCCTGCCTGCCTGCACAACCTTACTGCCCTAATACCTGTTGTCCTCCACAGACATGGAGGTGAAGTCCCTAAACAAGCGGGCATCCGGCCAGGCCTTCGAGGTCATCCTGAAGGCCCCCGCTGACCTCTCTCCTGACAGGCCCCAGCCGCTGTTCTCTCCCCCTAAGAAGGACCTCTCTCTGGAGGAGCTCCAGAAGAGGCTGGAGGCTGCGGAGGAGAGGAGGAAGGTAAACAGAGAGCATGACAGAGAATGGGTCTGCAATATCTTTTTCACCCCTCAATTCTAATCATGCTTCCTCTCACTCTCCCTAATCTTTCTCACCATCTATCCCTCTTCCACACTCCCCCCTCTCTGTTTATCCCTCTTTACCATCTCTCTCACTCTTCTCTCTCTGCAGTCTCAGGAGGCCCTGCTCCTGAAGCAGCTGGCTGAGAAGCGGGAGCATGAGCGAGAGGTGCTCCACAAGGCCCTGGAGGAGAACAACAACTTCAGCAAGATGGCAGAGGAGAAACTCAACTACAAGATGGAGGTCAACAAAGAGAACCGCGAGGCCCACCTTAATGCGCTCAAGCAGAGGCTCCGTGAGAAGGTAAATCTCCCACTGACTGTCATTCGAAGCTATGGCCTAGTCTAGAGAAATGAAAGACGTGGAGCATTATGTGGGTACCGAGTAGCGAGTAGAGTATCAAAGGCAGGGTTGGAGGTGCTCTTTGGTTTTAGGGGGCTACTGTAATGGTTAAAACAAGGAGGACCAAGGCCGTAGACATATGCATTGTGAATACCTGTGAGGATGACCTAGCCTGTGTGACAACAGGATGAAACGCAATATAATTAATTTATTAGCCTGAATGCCAGTCTGCAAGTAGATACCATTCTGTAACATCCTTGGCAAGCCAACAATTTAGCATTGCTAAGTGGAGAAACAATCAGTTGTCTTTACTCTTGTTGGATGGCAGTTGAGGTTGAAACATGAAGAATAGAGGAAGGTCTTGGACCATGTCTTGTCCTTCGGAAGAACAATTCTACGAGGTTATGGTTCTATCTATCTGTGCTCATATATCTAGGCTATCTCTCAATCGAATGACATGACAAGCAGAGAGAACCACAAAGCAAAGTAAATTTATGTGTTAGAGGCTACAACATGCAGGGAACAGTGGGAATATCTACATGAACTTATACTGTGGTATCGTATTGCAATTATTTTCTAACTTTCAGTTTGTTCTATCACAGGAAATCCATGCTGATGAGGTCCGTAGAAACAAGGAACTCCAAGCTGACCTCTCTGGTTGAAGATATTTTCTACGGTTTTGTCAAGAGATTCTCGTCTGGTTTTGGTTGGAAAGAAATGCTACTTTTTTAAATCTCGATGTCTGAAAGTCTCTTGCATTGTTCAATATACACTGGTTTCACAAGCTAATAATTCAACAACAACTTACACCGATTGTTTCTCATCTCTCAATTTATTTATTTAAAATAATATTGATATTGAACATGGGTAGAGCTGAAGTAAGGCCCAAGGTCAAGGGTCAGATTTACTAAACATTTGCACCTTTCTTAAGACTGCACCTGTGAGTTCATACAAGGGAATAAAATGAAAACATTTGAAACATTTCTTCTTTATCTTAGGAAACCTATTCCTTCTCTTACCTTTATTTTACATTTAATTTTACATTTAAGTCGTTGTGTTTGGTTCTGTCTGGAAAAATAATCAGTCAAATTTTACACTTGTGCAAATGCTTGGTAAGTCGGGCCCTCTGTGTGTGTCAGACCTAAGAAGCTACTGTTAGATCATAATGATGAATTTCCCTTATTGATCCAAAAACATAGCTCAATAGTTATGCTTAATTCTCATAGGAAGTCATGATTATGCTGCATCTGTACTGTGAGCAAACCTGTTACACATATTGCCAAAATGTCTCTCTCTTGAAAAATGAGCTTGAGGTCTTTACACAATCCCTCCATCTATTGTATAAGATACTGTATAACAGGGGAGCAGAGCCAAGCTAAATTGATTCAAGTGTTGCCCTTGCTTGAACCATGTGTAAAAGGGGTATCTGATAATATACAATATTCAGCACACTCTATGGGCAAACACTATAACCTGGTCATTCATCATATATAGTCACACCCATTGTCAGTTTGTGCAGCCATCTTCAATCAAGCATGCAACGTCAATCAAGTGACTGTATAAAATGGAGCACAGTCGCATTTAGGCTTCAGTTCAATAAAGTTCAGTATTCAGTTTGCCGTATACGTCAGTAAAATAACAAGGTTACGATACATACGTTTAAACTGCTTTAGGAGTGGGTTCCGGTCTCTTTTAGGTTTAATTTCCTAGCTACTGAAATCTCCCACACAGTCTGTTTATTTCTGAGAATCACTCAATTCTGTTGTCACTTTAGGGGACTACATTTAGTAACAAGATGACTCCTCTACAGAGTGCCATAGTTGCAGTGAGATACAGAGCAATGTGACAGAACTGTTTTAATGCAAATTATATGCAAAGTGTTTATTTGATTTTGTTATTGGATTATGATGTGAATGTTGGCATGTAATGTAGAGGCATCAAATGCTGACACAGCACTGAATGTATTGCCAGACATACTTACCCTTCTAGCAGCATATATCTTAATTTGGTCATCCTGTTGTTGCAGGAATTTTCCTGCTTAGCAGGAAATGCAAACTTGTAGTGTATTTAAGGTTTAAAAAGGCTTCTAAAGTTTGTAATTTCCACTTAAAAATGTCAGACTTGATTTACTCTAATAAGTAAATGTAACAAACCCTACAAAAATGTCCATTCATTATAATCCACATAATACTTCACAGTTCTTGTTGCTGCAGGATCATTTTCCTGCTGTAGCAAACTGGCTCAATTTAAGATCCTGTATCTGTAGGCAACTCGTGCCTGGTTTCCCTATAGCAGTGTTATTTGGGATAAGACTGCTCAGCTTCAGTAGGGTTCTGCTAGGACACATTCCTTTCATGCAGATGCTTGACTTGGTTGGTTGTCGCCATGTATTAAGTAACCTTGACACCGTGCCAACTTCTGTTTTTATTCTCTTTGTCTAAGATGAGTCCACCAGGCCACCATGCTTACACAGTACATACACACACACTGTTGGCCATTCATTTAACTTAGATTCACTGCATACAGCGACTCTGTGTGCATAACTCAACAGTATCTCACCTTTAATAAAAGGTTAACTGGCTGCTGTTGCTGGAATATAAAGTCTGATGAACTATAATAAAGTTGGTGATACCTTATTTTGTCATTTACATTTGTGACCCTTATTAATTAACATATTACAATTTTTACAATAACCACGTTTCCATCCAGACTTTTTATGCCAGTAAAGTCCATCTCGGGTTAATGAATGTCATGACAGGCCTGATGGAAACATGACATTTGTCGGTAAACTTTCCAAATGTCGACAAAATAAAATCCACTAGTCAAGGTGGTATCTTTTTGTTTCAATTTTTATTTTATTTTATTTTATTTTTATTTCATTTATTTAACCAGGTAGGCTAGTTGAGAACAAGTTCTCATTTACAACTGCGACCTGGCCAAGATAAAGCATAGCAGTGTGAGCAGACAACACAGAGTGGAATAAACAAATTAAAAGTTTATAACACAGTTCAATAGTCTATATAAATGTACAATGTGTGCAAAAGGCAAATAGATAAATGGCAGAAACTCCTTTATGCGCAAATATTTATATAATAATCATCTCGAAACTTGGAGTCACGGAATCAAATCAAATCAAAGTTTATTTGTCACGTGCGCTGAATACAACAGGTGTAGACCTTACAGTGAAATGCTTACTTACAGGCTCTAACCAATACTGATTAGCACGCACTATATACCGAGGCTGGTGGAGCACCGGTTAGTCAGGCATTGAGGTAGTATGTAGATATGGTTAAAGTGACATGCATATATGATGGCAGATGTTGGAGGGTGGTGGGTGGGACACAATAGATAGCCCTCACCACCTGGGTAGTATGTACATGAATGTATAGTTAAAGTGACCATATATGATAAACAGTCAGCAGCTAAAAAGTCCAGGATCCAGTCCTGCAGAGGGAGGTGTTTCCATGCGGTAGTAGAGAGAACAGTCTTTGACTGGGGTGGCTGTGGTCTTTGAGGATCCTTAGCTTAGTGATGAGCTTTGAGGGTACTATGGTGTTGAACGCTGAGCTGTAGTCGATGAATAGCATTGAAGCTCAACAAGTCAATGAGAATTGTTTGGTATGTCTTGGTCACATTGAGGGATCTGGCACCACCCGGTCCTCTGACTTCCTCCCAATAGGCTGTCTTGTCGTTGTCGGTGATCAGGCCTACCACTGAAATGATGGTGTTGGATGGAGTCATGCAGTTTAACAGAGAGTAGGCTGGGGAGCTCCAGTGTTGATTAAATAAATTATGATGTTGCAGAGGGAGGTGTTTCTTCCTTAGCTTAGTGATGAGCTTTGAGGGTACTATGGTGTTGAAAGTGCGATGGTGATGAGCTCCTTTGCAGTTTATTAGGCTACAGATTAAATAAATTATGATGAACAGATGGGTCTTAATAAGTACAGAGGGTCTTACTCTGGTGACATGATGATCGATGCATGGCTGCCATTTAACAGATAAAAATCATCTTGCTCTTTTGTACATAATATTTAATCATGTACTGTATGTAGCCTACCTGCACTGTATCGGTGAGATGTTAGCTAGAGCGTACATGCCAAGACCAGAGTGTGCACATTCTATATATGACGCAACATATTAAATAAAAACATTTTTTGTGACAAATCCATCAGTAGAGTTGAAAATGCAATGGAAACCCATGGGAATTTTATGACAAAAGTTATTTTTATGTGCACTACATACTCAATTGGTGACGCAATGTGTACAATGCGTGTACAATGCGTGTACAAGCGTGTACAACGCAAGACTTGGCGTCTACCCAGATTTATCGAATTAGCAGTAATTTACTTAGTTCTTAGTTTACTCACTCAGTACAGCCTGACGCACACTCTATATAGCTGATAAGAACTACTGGATATTGGAACACAATGCACAAAGAGAGATCTTGACAACTTACAACTTCCACTGGAGATCGGGAAGATGCCCCAGGAGACTGAAACATCGCTGAGAGGAAGTGCCCAGAGGCGGCGCCGAGATTGTAAACAAAGGTGAGGGAAGCGGTGTGGCCTCCGGGCTAGGCAAAAGCTAACCCCACAACGGCACACCCGACAAAACTATTGGGCTAGAGGAGCGCAATGTCTCAGGGCTGATCGTACTGCAGAAGACTCTGGTAAGACCAGAGGAGGTAGTCTGTGCATTTATGTAAACAAAGCATGGTGTACAGACAGTAACATAATCGGGAGTCACTGCTCAACCAATCTGGAGAACCTGATGATTAGGTGCAGGCCTTTCTACTTGCCTCGGGAGCTTACATCCATTGTTGTTACTGCAGCCTATGTACCTCCGGATGTTAATGCTAAACTAGCAATGAAAGAATTGCAGGTTGCTATTAGCAAACAGCAAACTGCACATCTTGATAGTGCTTTTATTGTATTAGGGGATTTTAACCACTCAAATCTGAAAACTGTTTCTCCCAAATTCCACCAAAATGTCTCCTGTCCCACTAGAGGAGACAATACACTAGACCACGTGTATACAAACATTCCTGAGGCTTACAAAGCCATTCCCCTCCCCCACATGGGACAGTCTGATCACCTTTCACTGTTCCTACTCCCCAAGTATTTACCCCTCATTAAACGCATGAAACCATCAGTGAGGACAGTCAAAGTGTGGTCAGAGGGGTCAGACTCATTACTACAGCACCAGTTTCAACACACAGACTGGAGATTTTTTACCACTCAGGCCACCCTTTGACTCCCATACGGACATTGAAACATATGCTTCTTCCATTCTGTACTACATCTGCATCAACAATGTCACCAGCCATAAACTAATAAAGACCTTCCCCAGCCAGAAGCCTTGGATGAACAGAGAGGTCTGACTACTGCTAAAGGCACGCGATGCTGCTTTCAGATCCGGCGATGCAGAAGCCTACAGATCATCCATGGCCAACCTAAAAAAGGGAATCAAGATAGCTGAACATGACCACAAACTGCGGATTGAGGAGCACTTCAAAAACAACTCCGACCCTCAACGCATGTGGCAGGGCATCCAAGCCATCACAGACTACAGGCCAAAAAAACCTACCCCCACTGCCAGCGACGTCTCCATCACCGACGAGTTAAACAGGTTCTATGCTCGCTTCGACAGGGACAACAAAGATCCAGCCATCAAAGTTGAGCTCCCCCCAGACGACCTCCCCCTCAGACTATCCATCGCAGATGTGTTGTCTGCACTGAGCAGAGTGAATGCACGTAAGGCTGCTGGTCCTGATGGCGTCCCCGGTCGTGTGCTCAGAGCATGTACTGGGCAGCTGGCCGAGGTGACCTAGGGATCAGCCCCTCTCTCTGTAACTGGACTTTGGACTTCCTAACCAACAGACCCCAGTCTGTCAGGTTAGACAACTTCATCTCCTCAACCCTGAACCTGAACAACGGTGTGCCACAGGGCTGCGTGCTGAGCCCCCTCCTGTACTCCGTCTTCACCCACGACTGCGTTCATGTATACGGTTCCAACATCATCTTCAAGTTCGCAGACGACACCACGGTGGTAGGCCTGATCAGTGACAATGACGAGTCATCCTACAGGGAGGAGGTCAAGCACATGGCTGCATGGTGCGCTGACAACAACCTGGCCCTCAATGCAAAGAAAACCAAGGAACTCATTGTGGATTACAGGACGTCTGAAAGCTACAGCCACGCCCCAGTTCTCATTGTTGGCACTTAGGTGGAGCATGTGCCCAGCTTCAAATTCCTGGGTGTCTAAATCTCCGAGGACCTCTCCTGGACCCTCAACGCCTCAACCTCTGCCTATCTCCCAAGATCCTGGTGAACTTTTACCGCTGCACGGTCGAGAGCATTCTGACTAACCGAACCACAGTGTGGTTTGGCGGATGCTCCATGGCCGACCGGAAGGCCCTGCAACGGGTGGTGAAAACCACGCAGCACATCACTGGTGCCCAGCTCCCTGCCATCATAGAACTCCATCGTAGAACTCACCGCTTGCGACTTTCATCACAAGCGGTGTCTGCGTAGGGCTCGCGGCATCATCAGGGACCCTTCAAATCCATGCCACAAACTGTTTGCCCTCCTACCATCAGGCAGGCGATACAGGTCTATACATTCCCACACTAGCAGGCTCAAGAACAGTTTATTTCCAGCTACTGTAACCCTGCTGAACTCTGTGACACGGCACTTGCCATATCCACCCGCCCACCGTTTAGTACTACCTATCAGGGACCTTGTTGCACTACTCTCTTTGCCATCTTCACGGTACTACTGGACTTTGACATTGCTTTGCAAAGTCTGATTAAGGACATAATTCAGTTGTACATGTACATGTCTACCTCGGTAAACTCATTACTGCTATCCCTGCATTTCAGGTGCATACCTCCTTGCACTTTAAATTTGCCTTCATTGCACATTTAGACTTGCCATTTGTACTTGCCATTTGACGTCATTGCACACTTATACATCCCACTTAATAATTTACACTGTACTTAACTGTTTCACTTGTACATTTTTTGCACTCTTTTATTTGCACTTCTGGTCAGATGCTAACTGTGTTTCATTGTACTGTAGCTGTACTTGTTCAATGACAATAAAGTTGAATCTAATCTAATCTAATCATGCACAGCCTTTTATCCGCAACCATATCTGATGGGAAAATGTACAATTTATTGACGGTCCCTAACTAAGGGAGATGGGCTATCCAAAGTCAACCCCGGTTTTGAATAGTTGTATGAAAATCTAGCAAATTAAATGGAAACCTAGCTATTAACCTTTTACTTTTGTTATTACTTTTGCCTCAATCAAACTAGAGCTGAATCAAATGATGAAACTATCGGCCAAACGATTGAAGATTTATATTCTGATATTTTTTTAGTGCAATGTGAGTTGTATTACTAACTATGTCAATATAATGTTATTGATCTGTCAGTTTCCCTAGCTAATTCCATGCTTTTCACACAGGCACAGTAATAAACAGCTCTGATGTTACAGGCTTCACTGTCATGGTGCACAGTAGAGATCTGCACTGATCAGTTTCTTCATCCTGCTGCCGCCTGCACCAGCTGTCTTTCTGTCTGACTCCCACCCACTACCAGCCAAGAAGCCAAGAAGAAAAACAAATCTACTTTGAAACAAAGTACCTCACACACATAGTTATAGGCTTAAAACAAATAAGGCACCTGTACCATGTCAGATATAGAGTTGAAATGTATTCAATTTTCAGTTTGCATCCCAATATTACACTTTATATACATCACAGAAGACTGAAATATAACAAAACTATTGACATAGAAACACCTGTTCTGCTATCCGACGGACTATTACTATAATTTGCATATTCTGAAGATAAACTTGGCTGTCATAACATTTGGGCTGTATTGGAAACTCGGAGCCTCCGAGTTAAAATTAACTTAAGTTATTTGTGTAGCGCTTCTTATTGGTTGATTCTGGTACTTTCAAATTGGAAACCCGGAGCTCATAATTCTACAACGACTAGTAATATCCGGGATCCTTGGTGTGTCCCTACCCTAAACCCTAACACTAACCTTAACCCCTGCTCTAGCCTTAAAGGGTGACAGTACTTCTTGATTTGGCCTAGTTTTAGATTTTGTTCATAAAAAAATGCTAGCGGCATTCAAACATGAGTTGGTTTCGGGGTGTGGCTTGATGTGGGTGTCTCGCGTGTGTTTGAAGGTGGAAAGACTTAGCCAAATTATTTTGCCAATTAGCTTCAACTTTGCAAAATTGGTTAGACTTTGGATAGCCTATCTCCGGTACTAGCGAGGAACCGTCTATAAATTACACAATGTAAAAGAGACAATATTTTCACGTTGCACACTTTTTAGTTTTCTCATTAAAATGTTTTTAATTTGTAATTGAATTTCTACCATTTATAGCTGGTTTGAGGTTAAGTCATTTACATTTGGAGCTATTGAAATCTTAACATGTTGTCCCATGTACATTGTGTAATTTACACACGGTCCCTAACTAATCCCAATGGGATATCCAAAGTGAAACCAAATTTTCCATGGGCGTTACGATCAGGTCGCGTGCAACTTGTTATAGGCTTGGGGTCTTGCTCGATTTCGTTGTTTCTGTTTGGGTGTGGCTTGCCGTGATTGGAATCTTCCTCATTTGTCAGGATGTGTTGCACCTATCGCATTGTTAGTCAGTCATTAGTTTCAGCATAGTCAGGGGCGCAACTTTCACTGGGGTTGGTGTGTTTTAGGACCATGCAGGTGCCTCTGAGCAGTCAAGTAGGCTGTTTGGAGTGTTTATCCAACTGAATTTAGGACAATGAGTACACCACAGGGCAGGCTGACAGGCTGTGTGAAGACAAAGCATAGTTCAGTGTACGCATTGTGCTTTTTCACCGAGTTGTGAAAGGAACAGAAACTGGCTACTCTTTACTTGACTGATGTAGCTGGCAAGGTAACTGCTGTTTAACTTAACAGGCGAAAAACTATATATTAGTGTTTATTCACTGTGCTGAGCTAGTATTGTAACTGACATGTAATGTTAGCTAATGTTTCATCCCTTCTCGACTGCTGTGAATGAATAAGCTACGCTAGTGAGTAACTACCACAGCCAGGTCATCTCTAGCCTCTTATCTGTCAGATTGCGATTGTTGATGTTCAAATACAGGAGGGCGAGACCAAATCATGGACGCTGGACAGAGTGGAATCAGGTGTAGCAAAACGGCAGTTTATTTAGTCAAAGATATCTTGTCCTACATCGTGCACGGACCTAAGCAATATGACTCTGTGAGGAGTCAGAATAATTAGGCTGCTCAGCCAGAGTTTACAGCAGAATGTATACACAGAATAATGTAGGTGGAGTCTCGCCGTGTTGGTCTTCTGACTGGTCCTGAAGAGTTGGAGGCGGGCCTGCTCTAGCCAGAGCAGGGGCCCCATTGGTGCACAGCAGAGTCCTCTGCTCTTGGCACCCGACCAGTAGGGGGGTGGAGTGTGAGTGTACAGTGCCCATGAGATGTTTGTGTGTCAAGGAAGCGTGGATATAGGGACTGGCAATGTCTGCTTTAGGCTCAGGTGTTTCCTGTCTTTGCAGGAGTGCATGCAAGGGTCAATGTCAGTGAGATAGTTTGGCACTCTAAGCTCGTTAGTGTTGCAGGATGTTCTTTGTAGTTTACAGGGGAGTATATTTGCGTGATGGCAGCTGTGTGTCCTTCGGATAATCATGTTATTGCACGTAGGCTCTAAACTTGACTGAGGACACTGGGCCCAGAGTTATCTGAGGACATCCGGTTTAACCAGAGCGTTGGCCTGCTAGTAATGCTTGATATTAGATTATTTATATAACACGATATGAGATATTATTACTAACAGCAGTTGTTTGTATGGGCATGTTTTGGCACGTTTCGCCAGTTGATGTACCGTTAGAGAGAGCTGGCCAAAAGTTGGCTTACATTAGCTATTACTTTTGCCTCAATCAAACTAGAGCTGAAACAAATGATGAAACCATCGACCAAAGGATTGAAGATTGATATTCTAATGTTTTTTTTCAGTGAAATGTGAGTTGTATTAGTAACTATGTTAATATAATGTTATTGATCTGTCAGTTTCCCTAGCTAATTCCATACTTTTCACAGTAATAAACAGCTCTAATGTTAGTCTTCACTGTCATGGTTCACAGTTGAGATCTGCACCGAATTCTTCATCCTGTTCCCATCTGCACCAGCTAGCTTTCTGTCCGACTACCACCTGCTACAGGCCGAGAAGAAAAATACATTACAATGATATATTTTACTTCATAAGGACTGAATGCTAAGGCTACCAAGCTTGCTAGGACAAAGAGATACAACTTCAATTAGCGTGTGAAGCGAGAGGTGTCGAAGTCTTTGAGCCCAACAAATGGCAGGCTACCCCACCCAAATTGAGGCCTTGAAGCCCCCTCCTGCTGTTCAGAGACCATCCACTGGTATTTTATACAAGAATTCTGCCTCCAGAAATAAAAGCTTCTCCCAAGTGGGTGTGACACCTACTCCTGTTGCCTGCTGCACTGCTGCTTGGATTCCACCTGGCGATCTGTTCACCGTCTGCCCTGGTCATCTCCCCTGTCTGGTACAGGTACCCCCACCACCCCCTTTCACTCGCCCATGTCCCTTAATGTTGATGATGTGGTTGTTACTGACAAGAAGCACATGGCTGAGCTCTTTAATCACCACTTCATTAAGTCAGGATTCCTATTTGACTCAGCCATGCCTCCTTGCTCGTCTAACATTTCTTCATCTCCCTCCCCTTCTAATGTTACTAACCCCGATGCTTCTCCCTCTTTTTCCCCTGCTCCGCTACAAAGTTTCTCCCTGCAGGCAGACAGTCACTGAGTCCGAGGTGCTAAAGGAGCTCTTGAAACCTGACCCCAAGAAACCATCTGGGTCAGATGGTTTAGGCCCTTTCTTCTTTAAGGTTGCTGCCCCTATCTCCAACATTTTTAACCTGTCAATAATCAACTGACTGGCTTTCGTCATGTCTACAGTATTCTCTCTGGTGTACAATCTGGTTTCCACTCAGGTTATGGATGTCTCTGCAACCTTAAAGGTCCTCAATGATGTCACCATTGCCCTTTCAAGTAAGGTTGTGCTGCTATATTTATTGACTTGGCCAAATATTTTGATATGGTAGACCATTCCATTCTTGTGCCCTCGCTAGAAGCCTGTATTTCAGACATAAGGAAGTGGATGGCTGCAAACTTTCTACTTTTAAACTCGGACAAAACAGAGATGCTTGTTTTAGGTCCCAAGAAACAGAGATCTTCTGTTGAATCTGACAATTAATCTTGATGGTTGTACAGTCGTCTCAAATAAAACTGTGAAGGACATCGGTGTTACTCTGGACCCTAATCTCTCTTTTGACGAACATATCAAGACTGTTTCAAGGACAGCTTTTTTCTTATATGTAACATTGCAAAAATCAGAAACTTTCTGTCCAAAAATGATGCAGAAAAAGTAATCCATGCTTTTGTTACTTCTAGGTTAGACTACTGCAATGCTTTACTTTCCGGCTACCCGGATAAAGCACTAAATAAACTTCAGTTAGTGCTAAATACAGCTGCTAGAATTCTGACTAGAACCAAAAAATGTGATCATATTACTCCAGTGCTAGCCTCCCTACACTGGCTTCCTGTGAAAGGCAAGGGCTGATTTCAAGGTTTAACTGCCAACCTACAAAGCATTACATGGGCTTGCTCCTACTTATCTTTCTGATTTGGTCCTGCCGTACATACCTACACGTACGCTACAGTCACAAGACGCAGGCCTCCTAATTGTCCCTAGAATTTCTAAGCAAACAGCTGGAGGCAGGGCTTTCTCTTATAGAGCTCCATTTGTATGGAATGGTCTGCCTACCCATGTGAGAGACGTAGACTCAGTCTCAACCTCTCAGTCTTCTTTACTGAAGACTCATCTCTTCAGTGGGTCATATGATTGAGTGTAGTCTGGCCCAGGAGTGTGAACGTGAACGGGAAGGCTCTGGAGCAACGAACCGCCCTTGCTGTCTCTGCCTGGCCGGTTCCCCTCTCTCCACTGGGATTCTCTGCTTCTAACCCTATTACAGGGGCTGAGTCACTGGCTTACTGGTGCTCTTTCATGCCGTCCCTAGGAGGGGTGCGTCACTTAAGTGGGTCATTGATGTGATCTTCCTGTCTGGGTTGGCGCCCCCCCCTTGGGTTGTGCCGTGGCGGAGATCTTTGTGGGCTATACTCGGCCTTGTCTGTTAAGGGAATTTTTATCAATGATGACTAATTATGTATACATTTCAATCAGGACTGACTAAACCGAATACTAGTATGTTACTATACATGTACTAATCAGAATACTAAATGTTACTGTATATGTATGAGTTTTCATTCTTGATCCCAGTACTGAAAATAATGTGTGTGTGAACGTGGGCAAAAGTTAGAACAATGACGGTCTGTTCCTTGGTACAAATGAATGAACTATCTCCAGACTGTCTAGAATGCTTATCTACACTGACTGACCTTGGCTCTAGGCGAGGAGGGAAGGCTTGAGAGCTATAGGGCCTTTCTACCCGTGTCAAGAAGAGACGGAACATTTAGAAAACGCTGACGTCATTTTCAGTTTATAACCTGTGGTAAAATATGTATGAACTCAGTACTCTCTTGAATAAAGGCTGTTACTTGACTTTTAAGACCGGACTTTGTCCATTCCTATAAAATAAGGGTCTTACAAATCTTTATGAATTGACAGAGTGTTTAATTTAATTGGGTATTAAAACAGAGGAATTAAATTCCTTCAACAACTGGTCCTTCGAGCCGGATATAAAAATCCGTCCCTGCCATCTGGAGGTCGTATGCCGGAAAAATCGTACACGTTTTTAAAAAAAAGACCTGGCTTCGGGATTGAGGTTAAAAACAGGCTGGTGTTTAACCCAGATGGCAGGTACGGTGACAGATCCAAACGAACAGTGCTTTTCCCAGTCGGCAGCAGGTCAGTAGCCTTTATTCTCGAATTTGGGAGGGATTATAATGGATATTATTGATTAAAATGTTATAAAGGAGTTGGATTTGATCAATAATAGGTGCTTGAATATTCTGAACAAATACAATGGGTTTCTACCTTGGGTTTTAACCAAAATCGATAGGAAGGAAACAGGTCTGAAATTGACCTGTGGTAAGGTGCACTACCATAAATAAACTAGAGCTTAATAAATCCTGGTTTTGCAAGCCAGAAGGTTATTAAGGAGAGATATAGTACGCATTGGAGAATTAGGACGCTTGTTCCGTACAAATAGGATAGACATTAATTCAAAAAACATACCTAAATAAAGTTTGAACCTGAGTAGTCTATCTGTATATGGGAAGTAGTCTGACTATCAAGAAGTAGCAGATAAGATATATATATATAACAGGTGAGGATAAATTAAAGCAAGGGCTGATTTCAAGGTTTTACTGCTAACCTACAAAGCATTACATGGGCTTGCTCCTACCTATCTCTCTGATTTGGTCCTGCCGTACATACCTACACCTACGCTACGGTCACAAGACGCAGGCCTCCTAATTGTCCCTAGAATTTCTAAGCAAACAGCTGGAGGCAGGGCTTTCTCCTATAGAGCTCCATTTTTATGGAACGGTCTGCCTACCCATGTCAGAGACGCAAACTCGGTCTCAACCTTTAAGTTCTTACTGAAGACTTATCTCTTCAGTGGGTCATATGATTGAGTGTAGTCTGGCCCAGGAGTGGGAAGGTGAACGGAAAGGCTCTGGAGCAACGAACCGCCCTTGCTGTCTCTGCCTGGCCGGTTCCCCTCTTCCCACTGGGATTCTCTGCCTCTAACCCTATTACAGGGGCTGAGTCACTGGCTTACTGGGGCTCTCTCATGCCGTCCCTGGAAGGGGTGCGTCACCTGAGTGGGTTGATTCACTGATGTGGTCATCCTGTCTGGGTTGGCGCCCCCCTTGGGTTGTGCCATGGCGGAGATCTTTGTGGGCTATACTCAGCCTTGTCTCAGGATGGTAAGTTGGTGGTTGAAGATATCCCTCTAGTGGTGTGGGGGCTGTGCTTTGGCAAAGTGGGTGGGGTTATATCCTTCCTGTTTGGCCCTGTCTGGGGTGTCCTCGGATGGGGCCACAGTGTCTCCTGACCCCTCCTGTCTCAGCCTCCAGTATTTATGCTGCAGTAGTTAATGTGTCGGGGGCTAGGGTCAGTTTGTTATATCTGGAGTACTTCTCCTGTCCTATTCGGTGTCCTGTGTGAATCTAAGTGTGCGTTCTCTAATTCTCTCTTTCTCTCTCTCTCTCTCGGAGGACCTGAGCCCTAGGACCATGACCCAGGACTACCTGACATGATGACTCCTTGCTGTCCCCAGTCCACCTGGCCGTGCTGCTGCTCCAGTTTCAACTGTTCTGCCTTATTATTATTCGACCATGCTGGTCATTTATGAACATTTGAACATCTTGGCCGTGTTCTGTTATAATCTCCACCCGGCACAGCCAGAAGAGGACTGGCCACCCCACATATGCTCTCTCTAATTCTCTCTTTTTTTCTCTCCCTCGGAGGACCTGAGCCCTAGGACCATGCCCCAGGACTACCTGACATGATGACTCCTTGCTGTCCCCAGTCCACCTGACTGTGCTGCTGCTCCAGTTTCAACTGTTCTGCCTTATTATTATACGACCATGCTGGTCATTTATGAACATTTGAACATCTTGGCCATGTTCTGTTATAATCTCCACCCGGCACAGCCAGAAGAGGACTGGCCACCCCTCATAGCCTGGTTCCTCTAGGTTTCTTCCTAGGTTTTGGCCTTTCTAGGGAGTTTTTCCTAGCCACCGTGCTTCTACACCTGCATTGCTGTCACGTTCTGACCTTTATTTCCGTTGTTTTGTTATTATTTAGTATGGTCAGGGCGTGAGTTGGGGTGGGCAGTCTATGTTTGTTTTGCTATGATTTTGGGATTTGTATGTTTCGGCTTAGTATGGTTCTCAATCAGAGGCAGGTGTCATTAGTTGTCTCTGATTGAGAATCATACTTAGGTAGCCTTGGTTTCACTGTTTGTTTGTGGGTGATTGTCTATGTTAGTTGCTTGTGTCAGCACAGGTCTCATTTATAGCTTCACGGTCGTTATTTGTTTATTGTTTTTGTATAGTTTGTATTCAGTGTTCAGTGCTTTCTTTTATTAAATATTCATCATGAACACATACCACGCCGCATTTTGGTCCTCCGATCCTTCTCGCCTCTCCTCTTCAGATGAGGAGGACGCCCGTGACAATTGCTTTCTGTTTGGGGGTTTAGGCTGGGTTTCTGTACAGCACTTTGAGATATCAGCTGATGTAAGAAGGGCTATATAAATAAAATTGATTTGATTTGTGGGCCGGCTAAGGAGTATTGGTGTCTCTGGGGTGTCTTTGGCCTGGTTTGCTAACTACCTCTCTCAAAGAGTGCAGTGTATAAAGTCAGAATCTGCTGTCTCAGCCACTGCCTGTCTTATACTCAGCTGGCCCCTCCCTGGATGTTGTGTTAAATGCTCTACAACAAGCTTTCTCCACCCTTAACATTGTTCTGAACACCTTCAAAACAAAGGTCATGTGGTTTGGGAAGAAGAATGCCCCTCTCCCCACAGGTGTGATTACTACCTCTGAGGGTTTAGAGCTTGAGGTAGTCACCTCATACAAGTACTTGGGATTATGGCTCGACAGTATACTGTCCTTCTCTCAACATAAATCAAAGCTGCAGGCTAAAGTTAAATCTAGACTTGGTTTCCTCTATTGTAATTGCTCGTCTTTCACCCCAGCTGCCAAACTAACCCTGATTCAAATGACCATCCTACCCATGCTAGATTACGGAGACATAATTTATAGATCGACAGGTAAGGGTGCTCTTGAGCGGCTAGATGTTCTTTACCATTCGGCCATCAGATTTGCCACCAATGCTCCTTATAGGACACATCACTGCACTCCTCTGTAAACTGGTAATCTCGGTATACCTGTCGCAAGACCCACTGGTTGATGCTTATTTATAAAACCCTCTTAGGCCTCACTCCCCCCTATCTGAGATATCTACTGCAGCCCTCATCCTCCACATACAACACCCGTTCTGCCAGTCACATTCTGTTAAAGGGCCCCAAAGCAAACACATCCCTGGGTTGCTTGTCTTTTCAGTTCGCTGCAGCTAGTTACTGGAACGAGCTACAACAAACACTCAAACTGGACAGTTTTATCTCAGTCTCTTCATTCAAAGACTCAATCATGGACCCTCTCACTGACAGTTGTGTCTGCTTTGCATGATGCATTGTTGTCTGGATGCCTTATATGGAATACTGTGTGACAAAAGGAGTCTGTTATTGAAAACATCAGGAGAGATTTAGGCAATCCCACGTAAAAAGAGTTCTGCAGTACTATCAGGCCTATGATATGAATTATATGGAGGGTGTAATGTTTCTGTGTGTTAATGTGTATGTGCATGATTTTTCATTCAACTTTAGATTTCCAAACCTTTCCCTTGAGACATTAAAAAAAGGAAGTTGTGATGGGGAGAGAGTTGAGTTATTGAGTAGACTGGTGGGGGTCGGGTGTGTAGGCCGCTCAGGTTTCCTGGGCGGTCTGGCTGAAAATTGATATAGAGGATGTCTAAAAAGACAATCAAAAGTTGTCTTTGTACTTTATTTGTAAGAGTTGTTCATTTGTTAGGCTATTGGTTAAATGTGCAACACAATATTGAATTATCATTGATCTAGTTCAGGTTATAAATCATTTAAACTCTTACCCCAGACCACCTGCCAAGTTATGTCCCCCTCTGCAAATAGCACTGCTGGGTGATTTTTAAAAAGTAATGACATTCTCAGCAAATATAATTATTTTTCGTTTACAAGATGTAGAATCTATTAAAATATAAATGTTCAGAACTTTTGTGAGAAATCACAGCACTGGATGGTGTTCAGAGATAGATTGGAGGGGTTGAGTGGAGCGTAAGGTTAGGGTGAAATAATAATATGTGGGGATTGGGAATTATGCAGACAATCACATTGATGGAAGCCTCAATCTATCTGCAGTATTAAAGCTGATCTACACCCCCCCCCCCCAAATTTACAATAAATAAATCACCTACTCTGAAGCGCTACTGTGCCCTGATACTGTATTTTAGTGTTCAAAATACACTTTTGTGGTACAGTTTACGTCACTGACAACCACTCAGAGGTTATAAGATTGGTGAAATAATTTTCAGTTGCAAAAACACAAAACAATGTACTAAGATGTTAGTTGGGAGATGCTAGATAAATGTATTACGGCAAACCTGATCATCATTACCATGCATTCTGACACCAATGTAACCACTGCCCAGTCAAAAGCAGTAGTCAAAGAGTTGCTCGCTGCTGCATTGGTGGAGGTGGAAATCCTCCCAATGAGAGAGATGGGTGAAAAGGTTGCTCCCTTAGATGTGCAACTGAGGGAGTTAGAATGAAAGGCAAAGTTGGAGAACCAGAAATTAGAGTTGGAGCACAGGGAAAGACAAAAAGAGAGACCAGCCAAACAAGAACAAAAAATGTGAGCATGCCTTTCGATTAAGAGATTTGGAAGCACTCCAAAACCAGTCAGGCCATCATGCACCCTCAACAGAATTCAATATTGGTTAGAGCAGCCAGCTTGTACCGCCTTTCAACGAAAAGGAGGCATACATAGATTTTACTCTGTTGGAGCGGATTGCAACATTCCTAAAATGGCTGTGCGATACCTGGTCACTGCTCCTCCAAAGTGTTCTTATGGGAAAAGCTCAGAAAGTGTACGTTGCTATCCTTCGTAATTACGAGTGTGTCCCCGAGGCAAACAGACAATTCCCTAAATTACGGGAAAAAAAGATTGCAAAGTAATGTTGAATTCGCAAGGGGAAAAGCATGTCTATTTGATCGGTGGTGTGGTTCTCAAGAGATCAAGGACCTTGAAGATTTAAAGACATTCATACTGTGGAAAAGCCCACTGTTGATCGGCACGTGTTTTAGGCAACCACCGTTTGCACACGGCCCTGCACGCCCTCTCGTGGTTTTACGGACTTGAGTTATAAGTGCGACATTCCACCTGATACAAGCCTGCATCTGTCAGCAGCTCCAAATCGACTCAGGACACTACGCGTATGTCGCGCGTCCAGTGGTGACCTGTCATTCAGGGTAGGTGAGCCCCACATTTTTTTGAAAAACGCAATGATATTTTGGCATTAACACATATCAGTTTGCAAACAATGTAAAAAGAAAAAATATATATCATTGTCTCTTTTTTGTTTTCTTGAGTAAGGCAGATCCAAAATACAGGTGTATCGGCCTAGCTCAGTGCTTTCTGTGGTGGTGGGGCAAACCAGCAGAAAATACGGAGCGTTGCGCCATGATTGACTCAGTGTTCTGTCAGTCACGGGGACACTACCTCACCGCCAAGTCTAAGGTTCGTCCTCGAAAATTCTAGCCCCTTGGGTGCTGCCATAGAGTTACATTAGAAATGCCGATCCAAGAAGGCTCAAGGTCATTGGCCATAGGTAAAATGACGCCAAATCACGTTATATGTACAGTAGCTTAGATTGGACTGATCATGTCAACATCATACTTCCAAAATCTTAGCTAGCAGTCATCATTATGAATCAAGTCGACAATCTACTGGCAAATCCTTTTTAATCATTGTCATATGAAGAGAAATTATAGAGAAAACGTATCGGTGCTCATCGGCCATTGGACATTACACAACAAGTTGGAAATTGCAAATGTGGCCTGTGTGGTTCCAAATCTGGGATTAAGGGGCTCTTTTCCAACGTTGGCCATGCTGTCAATGAAGCATGATTTGTGCCACTCTCAAAACAACGGTTAACTCGGCACTGCAAAAACAAGCTCCGACTGGGAAAATAAGCTTTGAATGGTCATACAAATTGGAATTGTAAATCCGGCCTCTTTCTAGAGCTTTGACCTGAAGATCAATGACGTCATTGTGATTGGACCTTGTTTTTAGTTCCCAGTTGTTTTGAAAGCACCATAAATCCAGACAATGCCAGACATTGACACAATTTGCCCACGAAGAACCACCGCATCACCTTCCTGCTCAAGTGAGCACAGCACAAAAAGGTGAATCCAAAAATGTATTGTATGCTACTTTTCGTGGAAATTTCCTGTATTACCAAATCATGAGAGAGCAAACCACAGACAAGTCAGAGTTATCATAAAGTCCATATTTAATTATATGAGCTTCACCATAGCCCTGTGACTCTCAGAACAATTCAGTGTCTATAAATGAATTCACTGAGAGTGCTCACAAAACAGTTCTTAGTGTAATTTATAGCCAAGACACACCCATCTCAACTCACATGACGAATAACAGATGTTAGGAACATTACACAAAGGAATATTTACTTGAAAGAGGAGTATCCCAAAGCTAGATAGCATTAGCTATAAATTATTGTTCAGTTTGGTCTCCTAAACAAAGTTCTTACCTCGTTCTTGGTACCACTTAGGACCAAAACATAACCTCATCCAATGGCATATATCAATAGTCAATTCTAGATACTCCCATCTTAAATATACCCCCTCCTGGACAAGATCAGAAAAGACAGTGAGCCTCCTAGGCCATATACTAAATCAAGATAAGGGCAACCTCAGAGGGGACATAGTTACAGACACATTCCTATAAAAAGACAAGCCTGACCTCTCCTCTCTCTGGGGCCCAAGTAACTTGTCCCACATAAGCATTATTATGTAAATAAAACATCTTATTTATCAATGTTAACTAACTAATTCTGATTCTGCTACCACATACTGCATAAATTATGTAATATGCCAGGAAGTTACAGTTGAAGTCGGAAGTTTACATACATTTAGGTTGGAGTCATTAAAACTCGTTTTTCAACCACTCCACCAATTTCTTGTTAACAAACTATAGTTTTGGCAAGTCGGTTCGGACATCTAGTTTGTGCATGACACAAGTCATTTTTCAAACAATTGTTTACAGACAGATTATTTCACTTATAATTCCTTGTATCACAATTCCAGTGGGTCAGAAGTTTACATACGCTAAGTTGACTGTGCCTTTAAACAGCTTGGAAAGTTCCAGAAAATGATGGCATGACTTTAGAAGCTTCCGATAGGCTAATTGACATCATTTGAGTCAATTGGAGGTGTACCTGTGGATGTATTTCAAGGCCTACCTTCAAACGCTGTGCCTCTTTGCTTGATACAGTGCCTTGCGAAAGTATTCGGCCCCCTTGAACTTTGCGACATTTTGCCACATTTCAGGCTTCAAACATAAAGATATAAAACCGTATTTTTTTGTGAAGAATCAACAACAAGTGGGACACAATCATGAAGTGGAACGACATTTATTGGATATTTCAAACTTTTTTAACAAATCAAAAACTGAAAAATTGGGCGTGCAAAATTATTCAGCCCCTTTACTTTCAGTGCAGCAAACTCTCTCCAGAAGTTCAGTGAGGATCTCTGAATGATCCAATGTTGACCTAAATGACTAATGATGATACATACAATCCACCTGTGTGTAATCAAGTCTCCGTATAAATACATCTGCACTGTGATAGTCTCAGAGGTCCGTTAAAAGCGCAGAGAGCATCATGAAGAACAAGAAACAGACCAGGCAGGTCCGAGATATTGTTGTGAAGAAGTTTAAAGCCGGATTTGGATACAAAAAGATTTCCCAAGCTTTAAACATCCCAAGGAGCACTGTGCAAGCGATAATATTGAAATGGAAGGAGTATCAGACCACTGCAAATCTACCAAGACCTGGCCGTCCCTCTAAACTTTCAGCTCATACAAGGAGAAGACTGATCAGAGATGCAGCCAAGAGGCCCATGATCACTCTGGATGAACTGCAGAGATCTACAGCTGAGGTGGGAGACTCTGTCCATAGGACAACAATCAGTCGTATATTGCACAAATCTGGCCTTTATGGAAGAGTGGCAAGAAGAAAGCCATTTCTTAAAGATATCCATAAAAAGTGTTGTTTAAAGTTTGCCACAAGCCACCTGGGAGACACCAAACATGTGGAAGAAGGTGCTCTGGTCAGATGAAACCAAAATTGAACTTTTTGTCTTTCTTCCAGATGTTAAATTGATGACTAAACTTATGTTATCACAATTATTTATAAAAATATCTCTCAACAGTATTTTGCGGAGGGGTCACACTGACTGGACCCCCCCTCCCCCCTAATAAGTGGTTTCTTCCAAGGTGCACAATGGGGCAAAGATATGCTAGGCAGGATGCTAGATACTCCAGTGCATGCAGACAGTATCGCCGGGGGAGTAGGAGATCCGGTGATGGGCAGGTCTTGCAGGAGGTATGTTTTTACATTTAGTTTTGATAAAGCTATGTAGCCTATTGATTCCTTCTTGATGAACAAATCAAATGAAAATGTTTTGTTTCCTTGTAATACTAGCCACCTAGCAATTTTATAAAGTTGGTTTAAGCCAGCCAGCTAGATAGGTTCCCAACCTCATAACTAAGCAACCAAGCCATTTCAGGCTATCAATCAAGTAGTAGCTTGTCTAACTATATTAGCCGGCATGCCTGTTGGCAAGGTTGCTAGACTTTAGAAAAGCAAGCAATTACTAAATGCACAGAATAAGGCTCTTATTCCTTTCAATCTATTACCCCGATTTTAGCAACGATGCAGAGAAGCCTATTTTGTTTCTTTAAAAAAAGAACCACCAGTCAGGAGGATACAGACAGCTCAAGAGGTATGCTTAGATATGCAGAAAAATACTTGGTTTAAATGTTATCTGGCACCTTATAATATCATGATATTTGTGTATCAATTATGATGCCATGATATGTGCCTGTATTTGATGATGCGTGTTATTATCCCATGTACTGTGTTGTAATTAGGATGTAATATTCTAAGCATGTTAGTGCATTATATTGAGATGTGTGATTTACAACAGTCAGAATGACACTGTCATTAAAATGACCTATGCAGAATTATATTTATGTATTTATACATAGAAATAGGCTAAATGATTATGGCTCTAGATTGCAGGAAAAAACTGTTTCAGGTGTTTAAGAAAATGTCAAATTCTTCAACCTCATATACTTTGTGCCCCCTCTAAAATAATGCATGCATGACACCCCTGGTTCTGATGAATTGAAACCGGTTGTGCCTTCAATTCAATACAGCTATCAATCCCAGTAAGAGCATTACCCGCATGGCCACACACTGGTCGAATCAGCGTTGTTTCCACGTCATTACAATAAAATGAAGTTGAACCAATGTGGAATAGACATTGAATTGACATCTGTGCCCAGTTGGTAAGCATACATAGCATGAATAAGTCTACACACAAGTCTATAAGTCTACACATAGCATGAATAAGTCTACACACAATTCAAACCTACTCATACAACTCAAATTCCTTAAGGTGTCTGAACTTATTTAGAGGAACAATATACTGTAATAATTAGCTGATTGTAAAAGAGATGGCTTTAAAATTATATATATTTTCAACCCTTTCCTGTCCTAAAGTTTTATATCTATAGAAGTAATTTGATCAAATCATCAGATTTTTTTGGTTACACAACTGACGTGGCATTTCCTGTCAAAGCATGTTTTAACCCTTCTGACACACCTGTGGCTTATCTGTATTGTGTCATCCCTTAGTGACATGCCCTTACTTGTCAGTCAAAGTTGTTTCCAAGTAACTATTAAGTAAATATGACTATTTTAGCCTTTTGGTCATAAATTAAGGTATACAAATACATTTGAAATCCTTTTTAAAAAAATGGGTCAAATCCACCTCGCAGGGATCAGTGCTACGCCACAGCTTTTAACTATACGTTGCGTATAACTATAAGAAATCTAAGATGTGTCAAATAAATGACATCCAACTCAGGACTCCAGCTATGCATTTGGTTTGTTAACTTGCTAGCTAAGTGGCTGATGTCAAGATCAAGCTTCTTGGTTACAGCAGAGACATTCAAATCCCTCCTGGATCAAGATCCCTGTTGCCTAATTTTTTTGCTGTTGAAGTAGTGCCCCTTGTGTGAACTTCCGGTAATACTGTAAACCCCAGTATGGAAAAGAAATGGTATGACGGTATGAAAATCTGGTACTGTCCAAACCTAGTATGAGTAAAGACCTTAAAGCAGTAACTATAGAATAGTGAGAATTCTGTTGAAATACATTCGATTTTCCCAAGGGTGCTTTAAATACAAAATATATATATATTTTTTTTTAATTTGCTGGATTTTTTATTATACAATGTTTTGCTGACTTTATAATTATATAACTGTGCCAGTTTTGCATGTGAGCAAAGAATGACCTCACATTGATTACATTCCTTCCTGGTAAAGGAAACAAGATTTATCTGCAAAGCCAACCCCCAGGTGTGGTGGACAGTATCTCAACAGTTCATGTTCTAAGAAATCTATGCTCTATTTTCACCTTTTGTGAAACCTATGTTCTAGGTTTAATTTCTGAAAAAACTGACAAAGGAAGTGTAGTGTCATTGTTGCTAGGTAACGATCTCATGGTTGTTGATCCACAGCATAAATACTGCAGCAGCACTTCCTGAAATGAACCGCTCTCTTTGTGAACCGCTCTCTTGAGGTCATGCCACAGCATCTCAATCGGGTTGAGGTCAGGACTCTGACTGGGCCACTCCAGAAGGCGTATTTTCTTCTGTTAAAGCCATTCTGTTGTTGATTTACTTCAGTGTTTTGGGTTGTTGTCCTGTTGCATCACCCAACTTCTGTTGAGCTTCAATTGGCAGACAGATAGCCTTACATTCTCCTGCAAAATGTCTTGATAAATTTGGGAATTCGTTTTTTCCGTTGATGATAGCAATCTGTCCAGGTCCTGAGGCAGCCCCAAACGATAATGCTCCCTCCACCATACTTTACAGTTGGAATAGGTTTTTGATGTTGGTGTGCTGTGCCTTTTTTCTCCACAGTGTTGTGTTCCTTGCAAACAACTCAACTGTAGTTTCATCTGCCCACAGAATATTCTGCTAGTAGAGCTGTGAAAAATCCAGGTGCACTTTTGCAAACTTCAGACGTGCAGCAATGGTTTTTTTGACAGCAGTGGCTTCTTCCGTGGTGTCCTCTTATGAACACCATTCTTATTTAGTGTTTTACATATAGTAGACTCGTCTACAGAGATGTTACCATGTTCCAGAGATTTCTGTAAGTCTTTAGCTGACACTAGGATTCTTCTTAACTTCTTTGAGCATTCTGCGCTGTGCTCTTGCAGTCATCTTTGCCTTACGGCCACTCCTAGGGAGAGTTGCAAAAGTGCTGAACTTTCTCCATTTTTAGACAATGTCTTACTGTGGACTGATGAACATCAAGGCTTAGGTCTCCTCAGATCTCTTTTGTTCGAGGCATGGTTCACATCAGTCAACCTTTCTTGTGAGTAGCAAACTAAAATTTTGTGAGTGTTTTTTATAGAGCTAGGCAGCTCTAACCAACACCTCCAATCTCATCTCATTGATTGGACTCCAGGTTAGCTGACTCCTGACTCCAATTAGCTTTTGGAGAAGTCATTAGCCTAGGGGTTCAGATACTTTTCCCAACCTACACTGTGAATGTCTAAATTATGTATTCAATAAGACAAGAAAACTACAATAATTTGTGTTTAGTTTAAGCACGCTGTGTTTGTCTATTATCGTGACTTAGATGAAGATCAGATCAAATTGTATGACAAATTTATGCAGAAATCCAGGGAATTCCAAAGGATTCGCATACTTTTTCTTGCCACTATGTTAGAAAGCGACAGTAGACCACCACCCCTTTGCTCAGTCCAATGTTTAGAAACGCATGCATTTGTGTAAGGTCTGTAATAAGAGATTGGTGGCCAAATCAGATTTACACCCTGGAACAGATAATGTAATAACACCGCATACCATAACAACTTGGCATAATGTATTAACTTTTATAACATAATCAAACTGGTTAATGTAAAACATTGACGGATAACGTAGTAAACGTGAACAGATAATGTTCAGATAACAGATAACTTATTACATTTTCCGGTGGGTATTACATTGAGTGAGTCCATTTTTTTGTGAATAAACAAACCACAGATAACCCTGGTGACAAGGGTTTGAATATCCTCCTTTCATGTCTGTTTTCCTCTCTTCATGTGTAACCCACTCTACTTTCCTAGTTTTGTAAAAAACTAAAATATGAATAAAGGAAACAGAATTTTGATGTGATTAATAGAAAGCAGCTGACTTTCTTTACATTTCTTCACCACACTAACATCTAAAAGCAAAACAAGTCAAACAAAAGTGTCAACTGTTTATTACATCTTCATAATGTCATTCAAATAGGCTTTCAGCCTGATCATTGGAGATACTTTGCATACGTCACCAGGTTAGACAGAGTAAAAAGAGGGAGGATGCCGCTGGGGACACATATATTCCCTAAATAGGGAATAGTGTTCCATTTGGGACTCGACTGTACACATACACCACACACAGACACGCAATTTCAAACTATAAAACTAGTATTTAAACAGTTCCTGTCAATGAAAGGGAAGTCATTTGTATATCGTTGACCCTCTGTACAATTCCATTACATGTAGCATCTTTGCATAATATAAATAACTCAAGGTTGTGCCAAGGTTCATCCTCTTACTTAAAAAAAAAAAAACTCAAGCATTGGGATGAAAAGTAAAATAATCCATATCAATTTGATTCATATGATCTAAAAGGAAAAGTTGATACTAGATCAGCACACTACTCTGGGACGCTTCATGAAGACAGATTATACTACCGAAGGGAAACGGAGGTACTTGAGCCAGAAAAACTTTATCGACTTGACAGTTATGCTTAGATCAGAATGCCTCAAAAAGCATTTCACCCAAATCAGAGTACATATCCAAATAACATATAATAATCAATAGTTTCCCAATTGTTTACCCCTGATGCTAAGCTGTATCTGAAAAATAGACTTGAGTTCACAGCACCCACTCAAATAGGATGAGAGAGAGAGAGAAGTTCATTGCCAGGGCATGGATAGAATCCATCTCGTTTTCTGAAAGTCACACTGTAGCAAAACGGGCGCCTCGGTCGTATTCAACAGGGCAGAACGTAGAAAAATCTTTTAAAGCATATTTCAACTGAAAATGATTTTTATCGGACTGGCAGTCTAAGTAGTCCCTTCTTGTTTCAGTACATTTTCTACCATTTGGTGCCTAATGAATAGGACCCGGTTTCGAGAGCCCTAGTGGGGAAGCCATGGCTTGCTCTATGTGATGTCCTTCAGTCTCGGTGGCCGGTGAATGTTTCTGATGACGCACTTCACCATCCACTCGATGCCTTCGTTAACCCCCTGCCTGAGAGAGAACTCATTATGAGCAAAGTGTACTGCTTTTCTCAAAGCAAAGATGACAAATACAGAAATGTAAAATTTACGCTCGCTCGCGCGCACACACACACACACACATGAGTTCTCTCAGACCAGATGCACAACAGAGAGTAAAGTGGAATAGAAAACTGTTCTTACCCTGTTAGGGCTGTGCAAGGCTGCACCAGGCAATCTCGTTTACCGATCTTTGGAGCGCAGTCGCTAAAAGCGGTTTTGATGTCCGGCACAGACATACAGTTCTACCGAAAAAACACAAAGAAATATGCCTAAATGGATACGATCTTAGAGATTTTCAAAGAGACAGAATTGACCTAGCAAAGGGATAGCTGTATGTGGTGGAAATTGTCAATCACATTTATTTCAAGAGTACAATAACGCCACATTAAGGTGAGCTTGAACACTGAGTATACCAAACATTAGGTACATCTTCCCAATATTGAGTTGCACCCCCTTCCCCACCTTTTGCCCTCAGAACAGACTCAATTTGTCAGGTTATCCACAAGTTGGGATGCTGGCCCATGTTAACTCCAATGTTTCCCAAAGTTGTGTCAAGTTGGCTGGATGTCCTTTGCGTGGCGGACCATTCTTGATACTCACGGGAAACTGTAGAGCATGAAAAACTCCGCAGCGATGCAGTCCTTGACACAAACCGCTGCGCCTGGCACCTAATACCATCCCCTGTTCAAAGACACCTACATTTTTTGTATTGCCCATTCACCCTCTGAATGGCACACATACACAATCCACGTCTCAAGGCTTAAAAATCCTTCTTTAATCCGTTTCCTCCCATTTCATCTATACTGATTGAAGTGGATTGAAGTGAAATAAACAAGGGATCACAGCTTTCACCTGGTCAGTCTGTCATGGAAAGAACAGGTGTTCTTCATGTTTTGTACACTCAGTGTATAGTACGGGTATGGTGTAACATATAACACAGAGTCATCTACGAAAAGTATGCAAGAGGGATGGAGGACTACTTTGTTGTATTATATATATCATATTATAGGCCAAACAACTTCTGCTGGCAACAGGCCTTGTCATATTTTAGTTTATACAAGGCATGGTTAGTTTAGACTTCTTTTGAAAACAACCCCAGACTGGATTATATAGGCCTACCTCCACATCCTGCTTGTTGGCGAGCACCAGGAGAGGCACACCTTCCAACACCTCACTGCTGATCATTTTCTCTGGAAAAAAAGAAAAATGGAACCGTCAGTCCAAGCTATGGTTCAATACTAGATTGACTGGATTTGCTGACTCCCTCTCATGAGATGCTAAAACACAACATCACCGTTTTTGCTTTGTACTGCTCGATCTTGAAAACTTGACTGCTGACATGCACAATTAGGGTCGCTGCATTGCATTGGGTAGGATTAGGCAAGATTTGGCAGCCAGTTATAGCGGCACTTTGGTAATTGGCTGCCCCTGTCAGGCATCCCTCATCGGCTACTACACAGCCGACGGCGCCCCAGCCACCAGCTCATAGCCGTTGCTCATAGCCGCCCGCACCCCATTCCCGCTTCCCTCGAAGTTCACAACCACTAGCTATGGTGATGTTTTTTGTGATTATCCAATTGTGAATCTCACACAATAAAATACTAAACGATTGAATGAACTATCCCTTTAAAGTCGTTATATTGGTGCAAGCAGGGGCTAGGGAGTTTCCACCATATTTCTCACAACAGTATATTCCTTTTACATCCATAATGTGGAGTGTACATTCAGTTAGTCAATCAGACTGTAGCCCATGACAAATACCACTCTATGTGCCCTGTTGACGTTTGGCATTCTTCTCTAAATGCTTCTGGCAAGCTAGTGAGGAACTCACCAAATGCCTCTTTTGATTCTGCTAGTCGCTCCTCATCGGTGGAGTCTATAACATAGATCACACCGTGGGACTCGGCGTAGTACTGTGGATTCACAAAGCCATGTTTCAGTAGTCAACCTCAAATCATTGTACTTGAATGACAAAAACAGACATGACATCTAGCTAGATATGGTGTGTGTGTGTGTGTGTGTGTGTAATTTGTCAGTGCTGCTCACTTTGTCCCATAGCGACTGAAGCTCCTCTTGACCACCAAGGTCCCAGAACATTAGACGAGCTTTGCCCACATCGATTGTGCCGACTGCGTGAAGGAAGCAGTCAGAAGAACATATTAGAATGGCATGGACTCCTGAAAACCAATGTGCTACAATTGAATGCAACACAACAAGCTCAGTCTTACTGGTTGGCTATACTTACTGTTAAGTCCAACTGTAGTGGTGATCTTGGACAAATTCATTCCCTTGTAGTTCTTACTGAACTTGGTCTTGGTCTGTTCCAAAAAGGTCTGTGTGTAGAACATACATGACTAAATCAAACAAGCAGCAGCAGTTCATCCAACAGAGACAAACAAGGGCAATGCGCGGTGCTCAGTGTGCTCTTCCAACGAGAGAAAACTGCTATGAGACAGACTTACGGTTTTTCCTGCATTGTCAAGTCCTAGGATCAAGATGCAGTATTCGTCCTTCTGGAACGCGTATTTGTACAGACCAGATAATAAGGTGTACATCTTCGAATTGTAAAAAAAATATATATATATACAAAAAATAAACACTTGCTGATAATGCGCAAGGCAATAGACAACTCACATTGTGGAAATATTCAGCTGTGTGGCTAGCCACGTTAGCAAGTCAAGTTAGCTAGCTGTTGTTATGACTAGCTATTTGCCTGTGGTTTGAGGCAAGCAAGCTAACATTACCTGTCCGTAATCGATACTAGCTACCTGACTTACTGCCACCAAATACTAAAGTGAAATATAATGCGCCAATCAAGGCACAAATACCTGGCTAGCTACAGTGCAGTAGCTTGCTAATGCTAGCCAACGTTAGTTAACGGTCTAGCTCAAGTTAGTGCTGCTGCGTGTAAAACGAGAATTGCGAGCGGACAACCTTCAGCAACTTACAAACTGCATAAGGAAATCAAGCTAAAAGGATGAGCTATGTCGACAAAATGTCATCTAGCTACCTTGACAGATGGATATTATTTTATCTCAACTAATTTGGATGTAAACACGGTGGCCATCAGTATTTAGGAAGTAGCTGGTAAAGCAATGCACTGTGGTACTTCTTCTTCGATGGGGTTTAACAGCGGTTGGCATCCAATGTTAATGATCCATTACCGCCGGCAGCTGGACGAGGCATTGAACAAGAAACAACAAAAAAACATTCCGGGAAAGGGGTAAAACGACTTCAAACAAAATAAAACACGTTAACTAAAAATTGTTTAAATAAATAAAATAAAACATCATACTTCAATCACTGTCCACTCCAAAATACATCCCTACACAGGCTCAGGGGCCTGTGATGGGGCTACATTCACCGACATAATTTATTGCACAGCCCCAAAAACGTTCAGCGGCATTCTTTTCCGCTTGTGTTGTACAGTTTATGACCATTCAAATGAATAATACAAAGTCCCCTTTTTTAACATGCAGCATTTCACTATCCCTCGGTTGATGAGAAACCTTGTAGTCGTGGTGGCTCTACTACCTTTGCTTCTTCCCCGCCCCTCGTTACTTCAAATTTCATCACCGCCTCCAGATAGGAGAAACGCTGAACACATGTTTTTTTTCCTTTCTCACCAGATATGAGTGTTTTGTCACATCTTTTCAGTATCATTTGTTGTCATTCATTTAGCCTGTTGGGCCAGTAACCTAAAGGTTGCTAGATCAAATCCTGAGCTGACAAGGTAAAAATCTGTTGTTCTGCCCCTGAACAAGGCAGTTAACACACTGTTCCTAGGCAGTCATTGTAAATAAGAATTTGTTCTTAACTGACTTGCATATTTAAATAAAGGTAAAAAAATAAATGCTGTGCTGTTGTTTTTCAGCAGCAGGGACTGGGAGACAAGTCAGGATCGAGGGAAAGATGAATGGAGCAAAGTACAGCTCCTCAGCGCTCAGGACCTCAGACTGGGGTGAAGGTTTATCTTTCAACAGGACAACAACCCTAAGCACATAGCCAAGAAAACCCAGGAGTGGCTTCGGGACAAGTCATTAAATGTCCTTGAGTGGCCCAGCCAGAGCCTTGACTTGAACCCAATCTGACATCTCTGGAGAGACCCGCAAATAGCTGTGCAGCGACGCTCCCCATCCAACCTGACAGAGGTTGAGAGGATTTGTAGAGAAGAAGGGGAGAAACTGGGGAAAGGTCATGAGAGCCACTGAAACTTCAGTCTGTCTCACTAGTAACTATAAGCAGTAGTATAATTTCTGAAATTGTTATACAGTAAATCACCAGTATACTAAACACAAGACAAAGTGGAATTGTCACGACTTCTACGGAAGGTAACTCCTCTCCCTGTTCGGGCGGCGCTCGGCGTCGCCGGTATACTAGCCACTACCGATCTCTTTTTCTTTTTCTGGTTGTTTTGTCTGTGTTCCTTTTCACACCTGGTTTTCAATTGCTTTGATTTCTGTGGGTATATAGGGCACCTGTTACCTGCCGTAATTCGTGCAGAATTAGACTTGTGTGTATTGCGCTCGATTGTATTTGATGTTTGTTGTTTTTTCGCTATTACGCACGTGTATGTAAAGTGTCGGAACTGTGTTTGTTCCTCGTTTGCACGAGTTTCTGAATATTCGAGAGCGTCGTTTTGGGATTTTGTCTGTGCCGTTTTGTATTGGTGGACTATATTATTAAACACGCTTCTCAGACATCCCTGCTCTCCTGCGCCTGACTCCTACACCTCTCACCAAGACGCATGTTATCACAGGAATCCTCATTTATTCAAATGTAGTACTTTCTACAATGTCTGTGTGCATCACAGTTATCATAAAGATATCAATAACACATTTGTTTAAAACTGACTTACCTTGAAGAGCAAGCAGAGACCATTAAAATTCCTACATGATGATAACACTACCGAAGACATTTTCTCGACTATGTGAACTTCTCTTTTTTACCCAGATTTGCTTCCATCCACTCATCTTCAAATATTTACATGTTCACCTTCTGTGCCATTTCTTTCATGATACATTCACATTATTATTAGTGATATATTTTCTCTTTTCACTCTTCATGAGTGTCATCTCCCTTTGTATGTTGATTTTATTTTGGCTACATTCCTTTGGAATTCAAACTCCTCTTTAGCACAAAATGCAGGTGGCACAAAAAACTGACTGCCATCCATTGTCACTTTGTGTCACCACGCTGTCAGATCATCTCGCTCTCTCTTTCTCTCTCTCTCTGTACACTATAGAGGGGACTGCCTTTCACTAAAACACAAGACAAATGCTGCCAGTCCCTGTCCTCATTCAACCCAGGACACTCAACCCTAAGGCACTTACACAATCACTTCAAATGGGTTGGTACATTGTACTGTATTGTATGCTTGCCATTATCTATTGAAAATGCATCCCTTTTAATATTTTTTCATACAATATAATACTTTTTTTAATTAGATGGAACATTTTATGTACAATTTATAGAATTTGATCATGTGTTCAACAAATGTATTTCCCTGGTCAAAACTGTTCATTTGAATGTACATTGCACAAATTATATTGTTCAGTCCATCTTTACTGTACATCAACAAGAAATTATGTCACTGTTAAGGCATATTCTGTATTGTCCTGATAGGAGTCATGCATTTGCAGTATTATAGTATACCAAGTCTTTCCATCAGCAAAAACAGTGGCATACTACAGTTTTGTTCACAGCTATAGGTGAAAACATCACAGAGTGCGCTTGAGAATAAGGAAAACCAGTTTTTGTTTTTCTCAGAGAAGAGGAAGACTGACTAACCCTCCATTTTGTGACAATACAGCTCAAGAATGTGAAAATGTCCTCCCGTTGCCGTCGGGATTCTCCACCTTGATGACACAGTTTGGGTTTGGACTAGAAAACAACATGTAATATACTCACCTGTATGCTGCTCTGAAAGCTTGAGCATTTTGTTCAGAAAACAATATTGTGAAGAATTGAGTAATAGTCGACATGTAAACTCAGCAAAAAAAGTAACGTCCCTTTTTCAGGACACTGTCTTTCAAAGGTAATTAGTAGAAATCCAAATAACTTCACAGATCTTCATCGTAAAGGGCTTAAACACTGTTTCTCATGCTTGTTCAATGATCCATAAACAATTATTGAACATGCACCTGTGGAACGGTCATTAAGACACTAACAGCTTACAGACGGTAGGCAACTATGGTCACAGTTATGAAAACGTAGGACACTAAAGAGGCCTTTCTACTACCTCTGAAAAACACCAAAAGAAAGATGCCCAGGGTCCTTGCTCATCTGCGTGAACATGCCTTAGGCAGGAGGCAAGGAGGCATGAGGACTGCAGATGTGGCCAGGGAAATAAATTGCAATGTCCGTACTGTGAGACGCCTAAGACAGCGCTACAGGGAGACAGGACGGACAGCTGATCGTCCTCGCAGTGGCAGACCACGTGTAACAACACCTGCACAGGATTGGTACATCCGAACATCACACCTGCGGGACAGGTACAGGATGGCAACAACAACTGCTCGAGTTACACCAGGAATGCACAATCCCTCCATCAGTGCTCAGACTGTCCGCAATAGGCTGGGAGAGGCTGGACTGAGTGCTTGTAGGCCTGTTGTAAGGCAGGCCCTCACCAAACATCACCGGCATTGATTTCTTTCTGCTTAAAGTATAGTCATTCTAAGAATTATTGTTCATGTAACACAACACATAGTTGTCGTCTTCCCGGTCCTGACCATTCTGCCTAACCTGACCTCGAGCCTGCCTGCCGTTCTGTCCTTGATTGATGCTGCCTTAGATTACTGACCTCTGCCTGCCCTTGACCTGCCGGTTGCCTGCCCCATTTTGTAATAAACATCTGAGATTCGAACTGTCTGCCTCCTGTGTCTGCATCTGGATCCTGAGTCATGTTAGTACGAACTGGCCATGACTGATCCAGCAGACTCGGACCAGCTCCGCAATGCCGTCTCCTCCCAAGGAGCCACCATTGGAAAATACAAGGAGTTACTTCAAAATCTTATGGAAGGATTCCAGACCTACGCGTAACGCCATGCCTGCGCTTTCAATACATTGCTGGAGCATTCCTGCGGATTATCTATTACGCAGCCAGACACAACAGTACTCTCCCAGCAACCCCGCTGTCAGCAGAGAGCCTCCCCAACCCCGGCTTCCCGAGAACCCCCTCCAGAGCGCTACACTAGAGATTGCACAAACTTCTCTCTTTGACGAAAGCCCAAGCACTTCCCCAGCGTTTCCCCAGATCAAGTATGCAGACATTTGCGCATCTCTAGTCAGAACAGGCCTTGCAAAAACCTTTTCCCCCTGGCACATTTTCTGGCTGGAGCCCACATTGCCTTCATTGTTGTTTTCCTTATAAATAATAACTTTGCATTCCTATCTACTGTAGCATACCATATGTAGGTACAGTGAATTCAGAAAGTATTCAAACACCTTCCCTTTTTCCACATTTTGTTATGTTATGTCAACTGGCAGTTCTAAATAATCGTTCTAATCACATGGGTGTGATCATACGCTTCAGGGACCACTGTAGAATGATCACACCTGTGTGATGGTACATGTGAAAGGGTTAATCAGAGAGGCAACAAAAGAGACCAAAGATAACCCTGAAGGAGCTGCAAAGACATACGCTCCACAGAGCTGGGCTTTAAGGAAGAGTGGCCAGAAAAAAGCCATTGCTTAAAGGAACAAAATAAGCAAGCACGTTTGGTGTTCACCAAAATGGATGTGGGAGACTCCCCAAACATATGGAAGAAGGTACTCTGGTCAGATGAGACTAAAATTGAGCTTTTTGGCTATCAAGGAAAACGCTATGTCTGGCGCAAACCCAACACCTCATCACCCCGAGAACACCATCCCCACAGTGAAGCATGGTGGTGGCATCATCATGCTGTGTTGTTCATCGGCAGGGACTGGGAAACTGGTCAGAGTTGAAGGAATGATGGATGGCACTAAATACAGGAACATTCTTGAGGGACACCTGTTTCAGTCTTCCAGAGATTTGAGACTGGGACGGAGGTTCACTTTCCAGCAGGACAATGACCCTAAGTATACTGCTAAAGCAACACTCAAGTGGTTGAAGGGGAAACATTGAAATGTCTTGGAATGGCCTAGTAAAGCTCAGACCCCAACCCAATTTAGAATCTGTGGTATGACTTAAAGATTGCTGTACACCAGTGGAACCCATCCAACTTGAAGGAGCTGGAGCAGTTTTGCCTTGAAGAATGGGCAAAAATCCCAGTGGCTAGATGTGCCTAGCTTATAGAGACATACCCCAAGATTCCTGCAGTTGTAATTTCTGCAAAAAAGGTGGCTCTACAAAGTATTGACTTTGGTGAATAGTTATGCACACTCAAGCTTTCTGTATTTTTTGTCTTATTTCTTGTTTGATTCACAATAAAAAATACTTTGCATCTTCAAAGTGGTAGGCATGTGTAAATCAAATGATGCAACTCCCCCCCAAAAATCTATTTTAATTCCAGGTTGTAAGGCAACAAAATAGTAAAAATACCAAGGGGAGTGAATACTTTCGCAACCACTGTATCTATCCTGTTGACTAGTCACATTATCCCTACATATCTGCCTCGACTCGGTACTGGTACCCCATGTATATACCCAAGTTATCGTTACTCATTGTGTATTTACTCCTCGTGTTATACAGTAATTGTTACATTCTTTTTCCTCTCTGCACCTGTTGTTTACAAAGCATGTTACA
Source organism: Oncorhynchus tshawytscha (assembly GCF_018296145.1). NCBI lineage: Eukaryota > Metazoa > Chordata > Actinopteri > Salmoniformes > Salmonidae > Oncorhynchus > Oncorhynchus tshawytscha. The sequence goes on from NC_056430.1 coordinate 51,701,404, forward strand.
AATATACTTTTATTTTATCCAGCACAGTGCTTTTTCTCTCACTCACACACTGCCTCACTGCTGGTAACAACCAACCGAGAGTGAGAATGAAGCCGTCAGTGGAAGCGGGAGAAGTTACTCACTTTCTAGCAGCAGATGCCTTTTGAAAATAAATGTCCCTCAAGGAATACAGCGACTCGTTTTTCAAAATTATTCATTTATTTATTGTGGAGGACCATTTAACCTGCTTCTAACAATTGGCGGAGCTCCAGCTCCTGTGCCATTGGTCAGAAGCATATCTTCAGGTTTTAATCATGTGTCTAATCTAATTCTGGGATGTGGTGAAACTCACCTTCATGAGATGAATTTGGAATAACTTGCACTCTGTGATTTTGTTTGTTTTCACATGTCGAGTCTTGTTTCTCTGTAACATAGACAGCCTATAGACAGAAACTAAAACAGGAAACACCCATGCTCAGGTCTGTTCAACGCTGGTCCAACCAATCTGATTCCACGCTTCAAGATTGCTTCGATCATGTGGACTGGGATATGTTCCGGATAGCATCGAACAACAACATTGTTGTATACGCTGATTCAGTGAGTGAGTTTATTAGCACGTGCATCGGTGATGTTGTACCAACAGCAACTATTAAAACCTTCCCCAACCAGAAACCGTGGATTTATGGCAGCATTCGCACAAAACTGAAAGCGCGAACCACTGCTTTTAATCAGGGCAAGGCGACCGGAAACATGACCGAATACAAACAGTGTAGCTATTCCCTTCGCAAGGCAATCAAATAAGCTAAGCGTCAGTATAGAGACAAAGTAGAGTCGCAATTCAACAGCTCAGACATGAGAGGAATGTGGCAGGATCTACAGTCAATCACAGACTACAAAAAGAAAACCAGTCCCGTCACGGACCCAGATGTCTTGCTCCCAGACAAACTAAACAACTTCTTTGCTCGCTTTGAGGACAGTAAAGTGCCACCGACACGGCCCGCTACCAAAACCTGCGGACTCTCCTTCACCGCAGCCAACATGAGTAAAACATTTAAACTTGTTAACCCTTGCAAGGCTACAGGCCCAGACAGCATCCCTAGCCGTGTCCTCAGAGCATGCGCAGACCAGGTGGCTGGTGTGTTTACGGACATATTCAATCAATCCCTATCCCAGTCTGCTGTTCCCACATGCTTCAAAAGGGGCACCATTGTTCCTGTACACAAGAAAGCTAAGGTAACTGAGCTAAACGACTATCGCCCTGTAGCACTCACCGTAATCATGAAGTGCTTTGAGAGACTAGTTAAGGATCATATCACCTCCACCCTACCTGACACCCTAGACCCACTACAATTTGCTTACCGCCCCAATAGGTCCACAGACGATGCAATCTCAATCACACTGCCCTAACCCCATCTGGACAAGAGGAATACCTATGTAAGAATGCTGTTCATCGACTACAGATCAGCATTTAACACCATAGTACCCTCCAAACTCTGGGTCTCGACCCCGCCCTATGCAACTGGGTCCTGCCTTTCTGACGGGCCGCCCCCAGGTGGTGAGGGTAGGAAACAACATCTCCACCCCGATGATCCTCAACACTGGGGCCCCACAAGGGTGCGTTCTCTGCTCTCTCCTGTACTCCCTGTTCACCCTTGACTGTGTGGCGATGCACACCTCCAACTGAATCATCAAGTTTGCAGACGACACTACAGTGGTAGGCTTGATTACCAACAACGACGAGGCGGCCTACAGGGAGGAGGTGAGGGCCCTCGGAGTGTGGTGTCAGGAAAACAACCTCACATTCAACGTCAACCAAAACAAAGGAGATGATCATGGACTTCAGGAAACAGCAGAGGGAGCACCCCCCTATCCACATCGACGGGACAGTAGTGGAGGTGGAAAGTTTTAAGTTCCTTGGCGTACACATCACGGACAAACTGAAATGGTCCACCCACACAGACAGCATGGTGAAGAAGGCGCAACAGCGCCTCTTCAATCACAAGAGGCTGAAGAAATTTGGCTTGTCACCAAAAACACTCACAAACCTTTACAGATGCACAATCGAGAGCATCCTGTCGGGCTGTATCACCGCCTGGTACGGCAACTGCTCCGCCCACAACCGCAAGGCTCTCCAGGAGGGTAGTGAGGTCTGCACAACGCATCACTGGGGACAAACTACCTGCCCTCTAAGACACCACCCGATGTCACAGGAAGGCAAAAAAGATAATCCAGGACAACAACCACCCGAGCCACTGCCTGTTCACCCCGCTATCATCCAGAAGGAGAGGTCAGTACAGGTGCATCAAAGCTGGGACCGAGAAACTGAATAACAGCTTCTATCTCAAGGCCATCAGACTGTTAGAACAGCCATCACTAACATTGAGTGGCTGCTGCCAACATACTGACTCAAAACTCTAGCCACTTTAAAAATGAAAAATTGGATGTAATAAATGTATCACAAGTCAATGCCATTTTATATAATGTTTACATACCCTACATTACTCATCTCATATGTATATACTGTACTCTATACCATCTCCCCTCGTCTTGCCTATGGCGTTCGGCCATCGTTCATCCATATATTTATATGTACATATTCTTATTCATTCCTTTACACTTGTGTGTATAAGGTAGTTGTTGTGAAATTGTTAGATTACTTGTTAGATATTAACGCATGGTCGGAACTAGAAGCACAAGCATTTCGCTACACTCGCATTAACATCTGCTAACCATCTGTATGTGACCAATAACATTTGATTTGATTTATAAATGAAGTCTGGTTAGTTAGAGACTGAAGCATTCACTGTACTCACACCATATTGATCGAATCAATTAAAACAATCTTATGATAAACAACGTTTATTATACAGTTTTCATTAGGTTCATGGATTAGAGTGTTACTACATGGCAATGCTACATAATAAGTAAAATATATATTCAAGGTATACTTAAGCAATAAGGCACGAGGGGGTGTGGTATATGGCCAAAATACCACGGCTAAGGGCTGTTATTAAGCAAGACGCAATGCGGAGTGCCTGGATACAGCCCTTAGCCGTGGTATATTGGCCATATACCGCAAACCCCCGAGGGGCCTTATTGCTATTATAAACTGGTTATCAACGTAATTAGAGCAGTAAAATCTATGTTTTGTCATACCTGATATACCACAGCTGTCAGCCAAACTGCATTCAGGGCTCGAACCACCCAGTTTATAATAAGGTTCAAAACATGCCGGCAAGCATTGATTCCAAAAGTATTTCAGTTAAAAAACTAAAACAATAATGACTGAAATCATAGAGTCAACATTTTCATAACAGCTTTGAAATGCTTACAGCAGTGTTAGGCAACTAGATTCAGCTGTGGCCCGATTTTTGTCAAAGTGAATGGTCGGGGGGAAGGAAAATAACAATAACTTGTACACTTCAAATTGACCACTACTAAGCCCAAAAATACATTACATTTCAAAATAACAATAATTTCATAGCTTGATTACATTGAGACACAATCACATGCCTCTTTTTTTATTTGTAGAAATACAGATTATATATTTTTGTTTTGCTGAATTCTTCGTCTTTTTTTTCTAAAAACTTTGGTGTGCCAAAAAAACATAAAAACATTTGGGGGCTGCTTGATTGCTTACAGCATGTCACAAAATCCATGTGACTGTGAAATTGATACTTTCAGTAAAATAAAATGAATATATCCTGTAAACACATATATGCTGTACAATAAGTCCCCCCCTCTCAAAAAATTTAAGCTTGCAGGGGTTGAAAAATACAAGTGACATGAAGTATCGCTCTGTCTGTAGTCCTTTTCAGAACTTTGTCTTTCTAATACTTATTTGTTTCTGTTTTGCTCCAAATAACTATGTTTAAGCATGCTGTGTGCTAACAGTGATGGTAATACCTTGAGTGAGACAACATTCAAAAATACATTCACAAGCATATTGTGTGTTCAGAATAGCTCTTTCAAACATGGCCTGTAACAAAGGTTGGAAAAAAACTAACATAAAAGACATCCAAGGCATTTGAGAAGTATACTCTTTGGAAAATAATTGAATGTAAACAAGCAAGCAAGGCAGCGTAGATGTGAAAATATGTAACAAACAAAACAAACAGGATATTTCTTGATATCTTTGCGGAGATGATAATTGTTGAAAATGTGTATTCTTCCCTGCAGTAAATTGTGTTGCCAGTTGAACCTAGGAAATATAATTGCTTTGCGTCTCCTGGGTCTTTTCATTTAGAATGACAGGAGTGAAGATATGTCACCAGGACATTTACAAGGCAGTTGCTGAAAAGATCATTTTATCTCATGCAAGTCTGCATTTTAAAAGGGTTTGAAGGTAGCTCTCTATTTGATGATTCATTTAATAATTTATGGAGTAATTTAATCTCTGGATGAACCTATTTAGATCCAGTTGCAGAATGTATCTGTTCAATCATTGTGTATCCACAATACAGAGTGTGAATAAAAAATGTCTGCTGTCAGTAATTCATACGTGTGTACCTTTGCCATCAATATTTGACTAGATATTCTGATCGGCACAGGAGAAAATGGAGGGAAAACAGCAGCAAAAATATTGGCAGAGCAAAGTTTGACTAAAATAATCATAAAGTAAAAGTAAAACATTACACATACATTCTTAAATGTTTTTGCCTTGGAAAGGACACAATTAATTAAAATATATATATATGTTGAAATATCAATGGATAAAGGGGCTTTTCAAAGGATAAAACAGTTTGTTAAATGCCCCCATTTGGCTTAAATCAAATATCATGTCAAAGCTTGTGAGTAAGGCTTTTGCAAAAAATATAAAATGTTAATTAAATAACATGCCTGAATATTTTGTTAACATTTCTATCATCATGAAATGATATTATATACTTTCATAAAAATGTGATGCAATCAACAAAATATAAAGCGTTCATCTAACTATAGCTGTTGTAATTTTATGTTAGTGAATTCTGTTAATGTTTCCAGTTGTGTCATATTATGGATGTAGTTGGCAAATAGTGCATTTGAATACTATTTGGCAAACAGCTGCAAGGTGTTTGTGCTTGCACATGCAGCTTGTTTTCCAAAAACGTCACATATGTGTCTTACAGCAAATGAATAAACAAATAAATATAATTACAATTATGTGATATAAAAAAAAATCTATAAAATACATCTTTACAGATCATAAAGACCAAACAAAATGTTCCAATATTGGTTTTACTCCACCACTTGCCAAAGAAAGCATCTTTGTGGATATCACAAATATAATATTGTGGGTATCGAATATGTACAATCTCTATAGTGAGTAGTGTAATGTGAACCTCGTCAGTGCGTTTGTGCCTTGTGCACATTTATGCAAAGAAGCCTTAAAGGGTTGTGTACCACAATTACTGCTAAAATAGTGCACATAGAACTGGTTATCACATGTCCTTATATCCAATAGGGTTTATGGACACGAGCCATAATGTTGACTATAATATTACATTCCTTTGAAATAAATATATTTAGCTGATCAACCATAAAGCAAAACATGTCATCTGTTATCCACTGTAAATAACTAAGTAATTTGGGATGTAAATACAATACATGACAAGTTAGATGAAATTGGGAATCTCTTATGCCACAAAAACAATCAAATGCAACAAAAGAATATGGATGTCATAGTTTTGAACAAATTCAAGTGAATTCTTTAAATCTGTAACCATCTCGATGAAAATATAAGGTTGGCAAATTAATATGCATTCCGTTCCCGAGTAAAAGATCAAAACAATCACTGACAAACTTAACCTTGAGTTAATGAGTGTGCGAATACTTGAGAACAAATGTGTGTGCTTTAAGTCAAGTTGCCGCAAACATTCCCAGCATGAAAAACTACAGGCGCTTTCTCAGCAAAAACCATTGGAGTGTGGTCTGATAACCTTTTTTCTCACTCATTCAAGAGGAGCCAGGTTATTCGGTTCTCACAAGTACCATTGGTGGTAACACCTAGCATATTGGGCAATCAACTCTGAACTCTAAGGCAGAGTGACCATTTATATGAGCAGTTCCAGTTTTGGCCTACTTGGATCCTGACCACCCTCTGCCCCCGTAAGCGCCTTCCCCGGTGGCAGAGTGGGGCGAGGGGGCACAGAGGTCCGAGTCAGTGTCGGATTCACCTTCTGCGATGTAGGGCCTTACTTTGGCGCAGCGGGCTACAACACTGAAGTAGCTGTTGTTCAGGAAGTCCAGATTTTCCTTGGACTGGGAGATGCTGAAGCCGCTGAACGAGCGCTCCAGTTCCTCGTGGTCCACCGAGGGGATAGAGATGGACGTGTCGCTGTCTGCCTTGCCCTCTCTATCCCCCTCACCACTGCCACCACCGCTGTTGCGGTGGGACCCCCGATTGCTCCCACTGTGGCCTCCAGATGAGCGCTCATGGGCCGGTGGAGGAGGGATGCGGACCAGGGAGGGATCCCCTACGGGGGAGGGGGAGTTGTCCTGGCTGCGCTGGTGTACCTCACTGACGGGGTGCTGCTGCCAGGAGGTGGAGGGGGGGCAGTGTCCCCCTAGGCCGGAACAGGCTGGTGGGGGGTCGAAGTTCTTCTGTCCGGCCGAGCTGTTGGAGCGGATGATTTTGGTGATGGAGCCACTCTTCGCCATGTGGTCCACAGGGCTGTGGTAGGGCGGTGCCGGGTCGGGCTCTTTGGACCCAAAGTAGGCGTCAGTCTCCGACTGGGGGATGCCCATGCGCTGGATGTAGATGTTCACCAAGAAGTCCAGCTTTCTTTCCATTGACATGACCTGCCCAGAAGGAAAGACACCATGACATGATGGAGAATTGGAAAGCCCAAGGGACAGACATTGACACAGTCAATACTGCCATTAATTGCTAAATAGAATACCTTACCTTTTTCTCCACTTTCCCCAAACGCCCCATCATGCTTGGGTCCTCCTCAACCCCCCCGTCTGTGGTTCCTTTGGGACGGTCTTTATCTGTGATCGGAGTACCTCGACCAACAATCTGGTCAACTCTACCGGTTCAAAACACAAAACGGGAAACGTCTAGAATAAAGCTAATAGAGCCAACCTGTTTGAAATTGACACAGCCGGCAACATTTTATTTTAATCAACCTTCAAAAGTTATGTCCACAATTGTAAAGAAAAAGGATGTATATAACCCCAGACATTCTCTGACCCTATTGCAATAGGTAGATGAGTGCAGGTTTAGAGAGGAGAGCACCACACACTCAGGTATATATCTCTCACCTGCCTAGCGCTGAGCACAGTGGGAGTGGGAGTGGGATGGGCACATGCATGGGATGGCATACGGAGAGATGGAGGAGGAGGACCCAGGGCCTTACAGGGTGCAGGGTTAGGGTCATCTTTTCTTTCAACTACTCATCATTGCCATTCATTGGCTCTTGAACCCAGCAAGACAATACAGCAATACATTACTTTACATTTGTATGCCTACTTAAAGCTGTTAAAAGAATGACATAATACCTCTCTTAAGTGGGTATTACAGGTTCTATCTAACAAAGGACGTAACACCCTATGAAGTTGCCAGGGATGGTAATATAGTTGCCACAGACGGTCTGCTTTATAACATTGTTATGCCAGTTGTCAGAAGTGTAAAGCAAGTTGTCACAATCAGTCATGACAAGGGATCTATGACTGCTATGACAAAGGTTATGTACGCGTTCTGAAAGTAAAGTGTGAATCGAATGTTTACACTTCAAGGGAAGGTTGTTTCAAGTAAAGTGTCACTGAAAAATTGCTTGGACATATTGGATCAGCTATACTTATTGCCCTAAAGCACAGCCTGGTCTCAGACTAGAAGTAACATAGTAAATGTAAATCCGGGATACTCAAATATGAATAGATTCAGGAAACTAGGCGTATGTCGCAAGTCATTACTTAAACACGAGAGTCGTTTGAGCATAATTATTATTTTTTTTAATCAAAATGTTTTTCTTGACAGAAATGCGAACTTTCATGTGCCTTAATAACAAACTTGTATATCATCTGTAAATACGAATACAATTGTTAAATTACAGGCCTTGTTGTTAAGCCACAGAAAAAGTTAGCAACCTTCCCACTAGCCATGATTGGCTGAGATAATGCGGGGCTGGACATGTCGAGAGAGGAGTTCGGATTGGTCTGCCATAGAAGCTCGTCAGTCTGGGTTGGTAATTCTCTCAAACGCAACTTTTTTAAAAATGTATTGTGTGCAGCTGCATAAGTGTGGCTCTCCACTTTCTGGAGGATCACATTTTTAAATCAGTGGAATTTGAGTATGATAGCGAAAGAGATGGAGGAAACGCCTGTCTCCAGATTTCATCTTCAAACTAAGGGCAACCGTGGCATGGCATTCCTGACAGGGAGACACATCCATGCACAATGATGTATACTGGTAAGATAGTCTAGCGATAGCTAGCTAACATGACATTTTCAGATATTACACGTTTTCTAATTTTGACAGAAAGGGGTTTAATTTAGCGCTAACATTAGCTGGCTGGCTCCCTAGCTGATGTTATTATTTTTTTCCCAGAGACGCTTGCTGTTCTAGTTAGAGCCTAATGTTAGCTAGCTAACATTGAATATGGTTAGTTATCTTCCAGCACTGTGGCATTGTTGGCACTGTTCATTGTTGTTTGACTAGCTAACGTTAGCTGACTGGCTCGTTAGTTAACGTTTTGTGACGTGTGTGAACACTTTGTTTACCTAACTAGGTACATTGTTTACCTAGCTAGCAAGCTATATGTCTTAAGCTAAAGTGTACTGTTAGCTAGCTAGCTAACATTAGCTGGCTAGCTCCCTAGCTGACATTCTTTTCCCAGATATGTGTGCTGTTCTAGTTAGAGCCTAATGTTAGCTAGCTAACATTGAACATGTGTGTTGGCACTGTTTATTGTTAAACTAGCTAACGTTGGCTGGCTGGCTCGTTAGTTGACGTTACGTGAAGTGTGTACAACACCCGCAGAATATGGCCGGTGTCAGTAAACGTCTGCAAAAAAAGCGTAATTAAATTGTTGCCAGCAGAGCTGGTGAGGCTGTTTTCATGAGGTAAACTAATCATCGGCCAGAGCGTCAAGTGTGCGCTTTGAGATCGAAACGAGATGGATGGGGCTAAAGCTTAGGGTGAGAACAATGCTGAATGGGTGTAGACAAAGAAGAGTTCTTCACAAGATAGCAAAACCAGCGATTTTCTCAAAAGTGAGTTTACAAGTTTCAAAGCAGAATTACTTTCCTGTTGTTCCTCAAATGCAGTGTTTGATTTACCATTTTGTAGCTCTGAGTCTCTACTTTTATAAATCGTTTTCGCAACTTTTCAACTACTTAATACATTTTTATAGATTTTTTATACCCCTTTTTATCCCCAATATCATGGTATCTAATTGGAAGGTACAGTCTTGTCTCATCGCTGCAACTTCCGTACAGACTCGGGAGAGGCGAAGGTCGAGAGCCGTGCGTCCTCTGAAACACAACCAAGCCGCACTGCTTTTTGACACAATGCCCACTTAAGCCGGCCGCACCAATGTGTCGGAGGAAACACTTCACAACTGGCGATCATGTCAGTGTGCACTGCGCCCGGCCCGCCACAGGAGTCGCTAGTGCGACAAGGACACCCATACCGGCCAAACCCTCCCCTAATCAAAATGACGCTGGACCACTGTGCCACTCAGGGGGCCCTACTTAATACTTTTTAGATACTTTGCAACTATTTACATTTTAGTTAACTCTTAAGCCTAATCTTGACCCTTTTAGCTAACCCTAATTTTAACCCTTGAACCTAACTCCTAACTACTAAACTTAACCCTAACCTCTAGCCTAGCTAACATTAGCCAGGTAGCTAATGTAGCTACACAAATTGGAATTGGTAACATGTAAGTTTGCAAATTCGTAACATATTGTACATTTAGCAAATTGTAACACATAAAACAAATTGTAATTCGCAACATATCATACGAAATGGATGATGCACATCCAAAGATTAATACATACCATACAAACGTAACATATTATACTAAACGGAGTGTTCCGGATTTACATACAGAATAATACTAAATGCTCTGAGACCAGGTTGTAAAGCACCATGAACCTTATAAAAACCATCCATAACATCTATGCAAGATTGAAAACTGACTGAGGCCTATTTATAAGAGAGTTGGCACTGAACTAGACATTTTAAACATCTGAATAAGAGAGCAATATCCTAGAAAAAAAAATATTCACAGAACGGCTCCATGGTCAGGCAAAACATGCTTACCAATTTTGCAAACATCCGAAGCGGCCAAGAATAGAAAACTATCCAACTTCTAAAATGTAGATTGTGCATCATGTGGCATGCTTCAATACACTTCATGCCAACATGCATCCAAAACCGAAGAATTTACTGTATTGTTCATAGGCGCCTCACAGGTCATAGGCTGTAAATGAATTTTGCTATCTTTATATATAAGCCCTTCACATTGTCAATGTGTTGCAGGCAATATCAATTAAACGAATGTATTTATAAAGACATTTTTACATCTGCAGCGCAACCCTTTTTTGCTCGGCTACATGACTTGACTACTTACCTATGAGCTTCACTTCTCCTATGTCCTACAGGAGCATTTACCATATTCTTAACTATTGGATAAACCATGCTAGTCTTCTTTTACTTTAATTGTACTTTCCATTAATTCTCTAGTACGATTGTCACAGTATAGTGCAAGAAAAATAGGAATTTTACGTGTTCGATATACCGAGTGCACAAAACATTAGGAACATCTGCTCTTTCCATGACAGACTGACCAGGTGAATCCAGGTGGAAACTATGTCCCCTTATTGATGTCACTTGTTAAATCCACTTCAAATCAGTGTAGATGAAGGGTTAAAAAATGATTGTTAAGTCTTGAGACAATTGACACATGGATTGTGTATGTGTGCCATTCAGAAGGTAAATGGGCAAGACTAAAGATTTAAATGCCTTTGAACATTGTATGCTAGTAGGTGCCAGGCGCACCGGTTTGAGTGTGTAAAGAACTGCAATGCTGCTGGGTTTTTCAAACTCAACAGTTTCCCGTGTGTATCAAGAATGGTCCACTACCCAAAGGACATCCAGCCAACTTAACACAACTGTGGGAAACATTGGAATCAACATCAGCTTTCTACACCTTGTATAGTTCATGCCCTAACGAATTGGGCTGTTCTGAAGGTAAAAGCAGGTGCAACTCAATTTTAGGAAAGTGTTCCTAATGTTTTGTACATTCAGTATATGTGTATACTCCCGTATATAAAGCTGATCAGCACTCAAATGGCGTCAAAGAGACTATGAATCACTGAGTTTGAGTGATTTTATCCTGAGAATAACTGAATAATTGCTGCAAGATGCTTGCTACTTTGATCAAGTCACTGCATCACATTGCGATATAGACACAACTAGTCACACGCTGTCACAGTAGGCCGAGACAAAAAAAGGTTTATCGCTGCTTGTCAAGAGAATAGATAATGAACTAAGGGATAAGCTCTTGATGAGAGAGATGTAGTCTGGTGAGGCCTAACCTAGGAGAGTTTTTTGGTGACTCTTTGGTTCCATCAGTTGAATACTTCTTATGGCGGGGAGTTGAGGGTCCAGGGGGACCAACAATCATATCTATCCTGGCAAAGTGAATAGAGAAGACACCAGCACAATGCAGGATGACGGCGCAACAAGGACCAGTCCGACAGGCACACATCAAATGAACGAAACCAAAACAACAGAACCAGGAGACAAAAGACAAGGACAAATAAGTGAAAATATATTCCAGACATATTTGCCAATAGTAAAACAGCAAATTGCTGTTTTCATTTGGTAAATTAAATTGGCCACTATACTGTAGCTGTATGATATGACAGTGCAGCCATCATTTTAAGAAAGTGAGGAGATTTTAAAGTAATTTTTTTTTGTATTCTAAGTAGGAATATATTTACATATATGTGGTACCATTTGTAAACTCACAACATATATTGTACTTATTTGACAACGATGCCCCTGAGATGAGACCGAATGCTCAAGATCTCGCCTTGTGTTATCCATGGTGGACAGACACTTACTATTGTTGTGTAATGCGTATAGACGTTGAATTCAGATTCAATGCGTTCTGACCTTTGGGGGAACAAAACTCACAACTCTATAATTGCAACAACAAAAAAATGGCTGGGTTCACTTGGTAAGAACAACCTCATGGAAAATGAGCTTGGTCATGGTTATCAGGGTTGTGTCTCTGGATATTGGACCCTTTATGGTAAGTCTCTTAACATCATAAAATATGCATGAAGCAGGTCAGGCCAAATGCTAATGGGCTTGATAAGAGTTGTATTAACATGCATACGGGACAGTTAGAAAGAAACAGACTACATCAACGTTTCATCGAAATAACCACTTATCGTCACTGAATCGTCATCCGTATCATCATCCGTGAGTTGATCTTTTCTTGTAATTATTTGCGGTACAGTAGCCTATCCAGTGATGTGGGTGGGACTCAGGAATATCATGAATTATCAATCATCCAATGATTCCAGCCAACAGGGGCTGTTGTTTGCTCACGCCATTAACAACATGCCATTTGGTTTAGGAATATTTGATTGACAGACTATCATAACATAGTCAACAATAGGTTTAAGGAATTGAATTTAGCTATGAATTGTGCGACAGCAAAGCATGGCACTGACTCAAGTATAATTATTTTAGGTTGTTATTATAAAAAGAGAATGTGTTCTCGGTAACTTACCTGGTTAAGTAAAAGTAACAGTATTTTATTTGGCCCCTGAATCTTTTTTTATTGTTGGACATAAGACTGTAAAAACACCAGAAAAGTGATTTCATTTTGGAAATCTGTTTCAAAGTATTCCCACGCATCATACAGTCCATGTGATTGTCTACACATCTTTTGTAATTACACTACTGTTCAAAAAAGTTGGGGTCACTTAGAAATGTCCTTATTTTTGAATGAAAAGCAAAAAAAATTGTCCATTAAAATTAACTTGATCAGAAATACAGTGTAGACATTGTTAATGTCCTAAATGACTATTGCAGCTGGAAACAGCAGATTCTTTATGGAATATCTACATAGGCGTACAGAGGCCCATTTTCAGCAACCATCACTCCTGTGTTCCAATGGCATGCTGTGTTAGCTAATCCAAGTTTATCATTTTAAAAGGCTAACTGATCATTAGAAAATCATTTTGCAATTATGTTAGCACAGCTGAAAACTGTGCTGGCATTCTTTAGACTAGTTGAGTATCTGGAGCATCAGCATTTGTGGTTTCGATTACAGGCTCAAAATGGTCAGAAACAAATAACTTTCTTCCAAAACTCATCAGTCTATTCTTGTCCTGAGAAATGAATGCTATTCCATGCGATAAATTGCCAAGAAACTGAAGATCTCGTACAACACTGTGTACTACTCCCTTCACAGAACAGCGCAAAAATGTCTCTAACCAGAATAGAAAGAGGAGTTGTGCCCTGGTGCACAACTGAGCAAGAGGACAAGTACATTAGAGTGTCTAGTTTGAGAAACAGATGCCTTACATGTCCTAAACTGGCAGCTTCCTTAAATAGTACCCGCAAAACACCAGTCTCAACGTCAACAGTGAAGAGGCGACGGGATGCTGGCCTTTGGGATGCTGATCATGGTCTCTGATTATTCTGTCTTTAAGGCCCTCGATTAGATCAATGCAATCAGTGATTGATATAGAGGGGGACTGGAGGGCCTTCATGGTAAAATCACTGATATCACATAACTTCGAAAATTCTTCAACATCCTGTTAAAATTTTTAACAGTGAGCTTTGTTTGGACATTTAGCTAACAAGCTAACAGTGAGTAGCCTACACAGTGTAGCCTAGCCTACACAGCGATAGCTACTGTTTACTGCATATTGTATCAGTGCGAAGTGAACCCACTCATTATTTTGAAATGGATAAGATTATAGTTTTTTTTAACAACTTCCTTTTACTGTTTTTTCCAGGTAAATAATCAAGCATAATTCAAAAATAATTCAATACATAGCCCTAAATTAAATAGATTTTAAGTACAGCACTAGATTCTATGTAAGAAGTCCTTGCGTGTCCTGAAAGGCATCTGCCAAATACAATTTAGTATTATTATTGTCAATACATATCCCTTTTTGTTTTTCCACCCCTATCCCACTGCTGTGCATGTTTAGGCCAGTGCTTGACTTGGACTGAAATAGGTGTCGGTACCATTTATATTTAGGTGCAGAAACTCCTCAATACTTTTGAGCTAATATTCTAGGAGATGCAAGAAGTCAAGCAGAAGAAAAAGGTACTCAGTTCCGGTGAGCTCCTGCCCAAGTCAAGTACTGTGCTTAGGTAAAAAATACAAATAACACTGACAAGTAGAGCAAAATAATGTATATTTTTAATATATATATATTTTGCTTAATCTGATTGGGTGGGCCACGCCCCTGTGGAACACTCAGGAACACTCAAAACCTCTGGCAAAGCCATTCTGGTATGTCTTTGGCATTCAAATCAAATCAAATGTTATTGGTCCCCTTTACGTGTTTTAGCGATGGTATTGCAGGTGTAGCCAAATGCTTGTGGAACTGACAGTGTTTTAACTATTTGAGGATATGAAATACACAGACAATCATAATATCAGTCAAAATAGTACCGGCACCTATTTCAGTCCAATTGACTGGGAAGTTTGTCAGGATCAGAAGAAATATGAAAGTAGCAAAGCACAGGTAAAAAGTTAGAAGAAAACCCACCGTAGTCTTCTGAAAACCTAACCCTGGTATAGAGTTAAAATAGCAGGACAATTACACATATTTTAATGCCACACCTTTGAATGGCTTTCCATGAGGTTTTGATTGTTCCTGAGTGGTTCAGTCTGAGTTCTGACTTAAACCTGCTTGAAAATCGGAGACATGGTTTGAATATTGCTGTCCATCAATGATTCCCAACTAAATGTACTGAGCTTGAGCAATTTTGATGTACTGTGAAGGTTGGTTGAATCTTTTCAAAATGATTCACAGTTGCAATGGTTTCAAAAGGTGTTTCCACCAAGTATTACCCCTACGGTGTGAAGACATACGCAATCAATACAGGTCTCAGAGTGAGATAGAGAATAAGAGAGAGAGAGAATAGGAGGGAGGGTATCTTGCCTGGACTGGAGATTTTTGATGCGGGCCAGCATGTCCAAGTGGCCGGCTGAATACTGCTCTATGACATCCATCACGTCGTACGGCCGCAGGCTCTCTTTGAACTTCCTCTTGGAGACCATGAACCTCATAATGCTGAGGAGAGAGACGTTTGCGATATGAACACAACCTCAATAGGATATTTTAATGGGACATTTCATCGATCGTTATATTGGGTTGGGGACAACTATGTGGGCCATGAGATATCTCAATTCAACTTTTTACATGTCTGTATAACAGTGTAAACCGATTTTCCCAGATTGAGATTGAAGAGCAGGAGGTTGATAAGAATATCCCAAACTTGAATATACCAGCGCTGGGTAAAATAAATCATACAGATAATGAGAGATAGAGATTGACCTGACCCAGACACACTCTGAAAGACAAAACTTGTCTTGGCTTACCAAATGGACCTGATAGTGACCTTGAGTCCGGGAGTTAGGTCCTGAGGGACAAACTCACAGTGGCAGCTCTTATTGTCATCTGCTATGTCCTCTCCAGGGAGGCTGGCTTCTACGAAACACAACAAGCACACGAGAGCTCCGGTGTTAGCGTGTTCCTGTGGCATGGGGCGGATGGAAACACTGAACTGTCACCTGCACTCTCCCCTAACCTCGACTCATTCAGTCTTTAAGGATGTCAGTCTGCATGGAACCAAGCGAAGGCACGGTTATTAACTTGCACAGCCCAGGGTTACAGTGTGGGATTGGGCGTCGAATCGAGGTCAGGTTAATAGCAGTGTCGGTTCATCTCATTGGCTGATGCAGGATAAGGAAAAGGAAAGAGGTAGAGGGGGAGGGGGGGTTGGGAGGAAGGGGGGACATAGTGGTACAAGTTTCTGAGGTTAATGGCTTCACCTGACTACTGTGGCCCAAAAATATTCAATACGGAGGCGTGACGTGGCGTGCCGAAGCCAGTGTGCTCTTATCTTAAGCTACGCTAGCAGCTAGCATCATTGTGCATGACACTGAGACAGTCAGCACACAGGCCACTGCAGTGGACCACAGCCTAGTCAATCTGCAGTTTGAGACACTTGAGTTCAAGGTGTAGGCCTATTCAGAGTGGGATACAGAGAAAGTTGTTAAAGTATTTCAAACTGCTGAATGCCTATTATGGCAGAAGGGGGACTATGTGCCTATATGAGGTTCAATGCAGAGACGTAACAGTACAAAACATGGATGTTTAATAAGCATCTATATACAAGCCATAGCAGGACAGCTAACTCTGCAATCAATATATCTAGCTATATCTTGAAAGTAAACTTAATAATGGAAACAGTGTAACACTGTAAACCGGTCCTACTCTATATAATTCATTATATTTGGCATAAAATATACTCCTTTCAATATCAAACTTTTTTATGTGTGGCTGAATCACTGGATTTATTGTAAATTTGACTGGCAGGGGGGAGTAGAGAAGGAGTTTGGATATTGGCTTGTGCAGTCACACATTTAACTTTCAATTATTGTAATAGTTGATTTTCTATTTTTGGGATCTAAAGGCCAGACTCAAGTTGGCACCAATTTGCATCAGAGAAATAGGAGGTTCAGACTGATGACAAGGCTGAGTAAATCTTTCCCTATATATTTCAATGTTGGTGTTGTATTCGAGATGGTAAGGATTCCTCCCTTTTCAAGACCATAACGGTTCATGGTGTGCAAGAGGCTTTATTCATATTTAGTTCTGTGTATCTAGTGTATGTAGTATGTGTATCCAGCATAATCAAGTATGTCTATGAGCTCAAGTATGTGAACTCTGAGCTCAAGAAATTTGAGGTAGATATCTGTATTGACATATAAAGAGCTTGAACTTGCCTGAAGGTGTCAATAATTTTGGGCCACAGCATTGACCTATCCCAGTTTCACTCCAACAGACAAAACATTGTGCACCTAATGCCAAAATACAGAGCCGTGAAACTGCATCACGTCTTCCCCAACATGGCTTCCATTTTTAGGGGAGGGGATCTAGTGTCACGGTTCTATAGTGCTGTGCTTAAAAGACCCTTAGTGGGCGCCGAAGGCCAACTGACAGATCAGACAGCTTCCTTCATGCAGGTTAGAATGCAACAGTGGCAGCCATTTTGAGTTGAGTGAATTATGAAAATGATGGGACCCACCCATTACTGTGCTCATGGAATGGGTCTACAGTTGGGCATGCATTATATTGCTTCAATCATATAAACACTTGTTTTTATTCATTTTGATCTGGTGGCCATCCCCCAAGCAGACATGGGATTTGTTTCTTACTGATTAACCCCTCAATTGCTGCAAAGGAGGTGGAGAGGAGAAGGAAAAGACAATAAAATAAACCTGGTTAAATTGTGGGATAAAATCATAATACAATCACCAAAAACCAGGCTTATTAGGAAATTCTATACAATATCATGATGTAAAGAACCCGAGGGCAGTGGTGATATTCAGTTGTCTCAGTGGGTATCTTGTCATGTATTACAGAATCTCTCTGAAGGTACAATGCAATATGGACAGCAGGGGTATTGGCCAGATCTGCATCGTGGGGTGATGAGTAACAATTATGGGCATCAAATGTAGTTTGGGACAGTAATTAGTGGAATGGACTGAAGAAGAAAGGACTGCTGCAACAGGATTTAATAACCCCTTAAGAAATACGCAAAATCCATTATAATGCAAAACATAGGCGCTTACATTTCCTCATGATTAGGGCATTCACAGAAAGTGTTACCAAGATTTTCATACTAGTTGCAGTCACTGTTTCTAAAGCAAAATTGTGAAAAGGAATGTTGTGACAATGGTCATTTGACAGTGAAAACCCTACACTGTCATGCAGCAACCAGTGACAAAGCTGTGGAAATTTGCATCGGGATGTTAAAATAAGTTACCAAGCAAACTCAATTAAAATGTCACTCTGAAAACAAGGTTCCAAAGCCGTTTAAGCTAAGGCTTCATATGAACATGACCCAACTGATACAGTATCGTAATGAGGCTAAAGCAGCAACTCTGTAAAGCAGCCAACTTATTTAGATGTATACACATTGGTATATTTGTCAGATTTGAATTCATTCCAATGCTCAGATATGACAAGATGTGATATATTGTACAATAGTCAAGTAGTGCCAAATCAGTATATTCAAAAGCATTTCCCCAAAGGATGGATCAATCTAATGTCACATACTTGAACATATTATGTGCATAGTGTTACAACTATGAAACATATTTGTAGGTTTTGTGATAAATGATCAGTAGGTAACTCACAACTACAATTTGTAACATGTAAGCATGTCGGATCTTTTGTTTTCCAAAGGTGTGCAGTTGAGGATTCCTCCCAAGTCACAACTGGTTGCTGCATTAGAGTTACAGGCAGTGGAAATCAGTAAATGCAGCATCATAATGCCTTCATAAGGCTGCCATAGAAGTGGCATAAGGCCTGCTACAGTATACCATTACATGTAAGCCCAGATGGCATTATGAAGTGTCGAAACATACAATCAGATTAAAATGTCTCACAGTTCTCGCTTTGTAAGTGTTACGTCACTTTGCAAAATGGTAATGACATATCATGACAGGCTTTATGTCATCATTTTGACACTATAATTTGTCATGATCGTGTTGTGTTATAGAGGCATCATGTCAGGCTAACTGAAATGTAACAGTTAACTTGAGTCCTATCAATTGAAAAAAAAAATTTTTTACTAGTCTGGGAATCCAAAATGAATTGCTGTTTTATCAAGCTAATAATTATCATGACGTAACAGACATATCAACAGAGGTCAGTAACAGTCATTACTATAAACTGACAGATTGTTATGGCTTGTTACTGAGGTTGAGATGTTACCTTAACCATGCTACTAAATGATTGCTGTAATTTAGCCAAATAATTTTGCAACAGTTATCAGCTAATGGCATGAGACTGAAATCAATGTGAGACTGATATGTGCACAACACTGATTACATGCACACTCGGTTTTTGGCACTAATTTAACTCCATATAATAACTTTAGAAAATTGTTTTAAGCATCATTTAGCATTATTTTGATCTGGTTGATCACCAGAACATATGTGAGAAATCGGATTTAGGCAGATTTCTCTCATTTCATGTCCAAATCCTCCCAGTGTCTAAAATGTATTGTGTAACTCAATGGTTCCCAAACTTTTATAGTCCCATAACCCTTCAAACATTCAACCTCCAGCTGCGTACCTCCTCTAGCACCAAGGTCAGCGCACTCTTAAATGTTGTTTTTTGCCATCATTGTAAGCCTGCCACACACAATATACGATACCTTTATTAAACAGAAGAATGAGTGTGAGTTTTTATCACAACCCGGCTCGTGAGAAATGACAAAGAGCTCTTATAGGACCAGGGCACAAATAAAGTAACTTTATTGAGCTACACCAGGTATTCCCTAACCCCCCAGGGGTACATCAGGGGTACACCAAGTAAAAATGTGATTCACAATTATTTTCTTTTTTAAAACAAAAAACTTAAAAATAAAAATAAAATATTCACATTTTCAAACAGTCCATTTATATTTTCCAACGGGGCTATACACTTGGGTGAGTTTTTTTCTCTCGCCTGAGTAGCCTTGTTTCACTGCCAAAAATAAAATTAAACCATCTAGTTTTCAGCCGAAATAACAACAATGTCAAATACAGGTAGCCTAGTCAAATAATTAACATCCAATCAAATTAACCGTTACTGTCTCGCGGGAAATCCACTAACGGTCCGTATGTAGCCAAACATAGCTGCTGCTCATTCCTTTTGCTCGGAAATTGATAAATGGGTAAAAAAAAGTAAGGCCCGAGTCCATAGAGACATACCAGCTCTACTGGTAGTACTGCTACTACCAGCAGTAATACACCTGCGCCTGTCGACGACACAAGTTGTTCTGCTTCCATGAGCACATCCAATGCTGGCATCAGTAATTCTACAAACAGTGGGGCAAAAAAGTATTTAGTCAGCCACCAATTGTGCAAGTTCTCCCACTTAAAAAGATGAGAGAGGCCTGTAATTTTCATCATAGGTACACTTCAACTATGACAGACAAAATGAGAAAAAAACAATCCAGAAAATCACATTGTAGGATTTTTAATGAATTTCTTTGCAAATTATGGTGGAAAATAAGTATTTGGTCAATAACAAAAGTTTATCTCAATACTTTGTTATATATATATCCTGTTGACAGTACAGTTTCCCCAAGGGGTACCACACCACCCCGCTCAACTGAAACAGTGGCGCACAGAATGCAGAAATATTCTTAGAAATATTTCACCTCCACACATTAACAAGTCCGATAGCTCAAATGAAAGATAAACACCTTGTTCATCTACCCAGCAAGTCAGATTTCTAAAATGTTTTACGGCGAAAACATAGCACATATTTATGTCAAACCACCACCAAAGACACGGCTAATTTAAATAGCCATTTTGTCGAACAAAAGATGCAATCACAAACGCAGGATTAAAAGAAAAATAATTCACTAACCTTTTGAAAATCATCAGATGACAGTAATAGGACATGTTACACAGTACATTTATGTTTTTGTCAATAATCTGCAATTTATATCCATAAATCACTGTTTACATTGACGCCATGTTAAAAAAATGCTACTAAAATGTCCGGAGAAATTATGATAACTCCCCCAGAAAACGCCAGATAACAGCAATACACATCATAAACTTTGACTAAATATACATGTTCTACATATAGTTAGAAAGATACTCTCCTTCTTATTGCAATCGCTTTGTCACATTTCTTTTTAACGTTAGAGAAATCGTTTATTTTTCAATAATCTGAGACGGCGCTCAGACATTAGCAATATTTCTCCGCTATGTTGGAGTCAACAGAAACACAAAATTACCACATAAATATTCCCTTACCTTTGATGGTCTTCGATCATAAGTCGTGGAAGGAGTCATACTTACCAAAAACAGCGTTTGGTTTTCAAGTCTGTGTCTTTGTGTTATCAAATTCCGGCTGAAATGCAGCCAAAATTCGAGGGGTTGCGCATCAAAACTTCAAAATTACATATATGTCGACTAAACTGGTAAAACTAAGTGCAGAATCAAGCTTTAGGATGTTCTAAACGTGCAAAACAATTCTCAACTCGAACAGACAAACTGGCATCGTGTAGTGATTCCTGGAACAAAGGCCACTCTAGGCGCAACGCGCGCATGAGAGTGCATGTGTTTTCACGTGACACCAAGGTTCTTGCCCGCCAAAGGGTGAAAGCCCGCGCGATTTTCACAATGAAACGCCCTATTGAAAGAAGACATCTCGCCGAAGACATAGAAACTGTTCCCAGATCCGTAGCTGGTTGGGAAGGGTGGGGGCGATTACGTCAAAGTTGGCCCAACTTTCCTGATGGGGGAGATAGTTTTGGAGAATGGCTGCCCTGTGAGTTCTGCTTTACATACAGACATAATTCGAATGGTTTTAGAAGCTTTAAAGTGTTTTCTATTCAATAATAATTATTATATGCATATATAAGCAATTTTGGACAGATTTCTTTTCTGTTTACTATGGGCACGCAATTCCTCCAAAGGTGGCAGTATTGTGCATAGCCTTAACAGGTTTGTTATATACCCTTTGTTGGCAATGACAGAGGTCAAAAGTCTTCACAAGGTTTTCACACACTGTTGCTGCTATTTTGGCCCATTCTTCCATGAAGATCTCCTCTAGAGCAGTGATGTTTTGGGGCTGTTGCTGGGAAACACGGACTTTCAACTCCCTCCAAAGATTTTCTATGGGGTTGAGATCTGGAGACTGGCTAGGCCACCCTAGGACCTTGAAATGCTTCTTACGAAGCCACTCCTTCATTGCCCGGGCAGTGTGTTTGGGATCATTGTCATGCTGAAAGACCCAGCCACGTTTCATCTTCAATGCCCTTGCTGATGGAAGGAGGTTTTCACTCAAAATCTCACGATACATGGCCCCATTCATTCTTTCCTTTACACGGATCAGTCGTCCTGGTCTCTTAGCAGAAAAACAGCCCCAAAGCATGATGTTTCCACCCCCATGCTTCACAGTAGGTATGGTGTTCTTTGGATGCAACTCAGCATTCTTTGTCCTCCAAACACGACGAGTTGAGTTTTTAACAAAAAGTTCTATTTTGGTTTCATCTGACCATATGACATTCTCCCAATCTTCTTCTGGATCATCCAAATGCTCTCTAGCAAACTTCAGATGGGCCTGGATATGTACTGGCTTAAGCAGGGGGACACGTCTGGCACTGCAGGATTTGAGGCCCTGGCGGCGTAGTGTGTTACTGATGGTAGGCTTGATTGCTTTGGTCCCAGCTCCCTGCAGGTCATTCACTAGGCCCCCCCCGTGTGGTTCTAGGATTTTTACTCACCGTTCTTGTGATCATTTTGACCCCACTGTGTGAGATCTTGCGTGTAGCCCCAGATCGAGAGAGATTATCAGTGGTCTTGTATGTCTTCTATTTCCTAATAATTGCTCCCACAGTTAATTTCTACAAATCAAGCTGCTTACCTATTGCAGATTCAGTTTTCCCAGCCTGGTGCAGGTCTACAAGTTTCCTTTGACAGCTCTTTGGTCTTGGCCATAGTGGAGTTTGGAGTGTGACTGTTTGAGGTTGTGGACAGGTGTCTTTTATACTGATAATAAGTTCAAACAGGTGCCATTAATACAGGTAATGAGTGGAGGACAGAGGAGCCTCTTAAAGAAGAAGTTACAGGTCTGTGAGAGACAGAAATCTTGCTTGTTTGTAGGTGACCAAATACTTATTTTCCACCATAATTTGCAAATAAATTCATTAAAAATCCTACAATGCGATTTTCTGGATTTTTTTATTAATTTTGTCTGTCAGTTGAAGTGTACCTTTGATGAAAATTACAGGCCTCTCTCATCTTTTTAAGTGGGAGAACTTGCACAATTGGTGGCTGACTAAACACTTTTTTGCCCCACTGTATGTTGTTAGCCCAGCTAGCATGGACACTGAAAGTTGTGAATCTGGTGCCACCAAAGAGCTACTGCCCCCTTACCCGGGAAAGCACTGAACAACTACATTGTTCTGGGGTTCACTTATATTGGAAGTAGAGCCTTTCCTCAGGCACAGTGTGTTATATGTGTAAAAGTACTATCTCACAACTCGATGAAACCTTCACTCTTGCGCAGATATTTAGAAACAAAACATGCCAATTTGAAAAACGAAGCCACAGGAGTTTTTTGAGTGAGAATTAAGACAAATTTCGAGTAGTAAGACATGTATAAATCCAACAGATACCACTAATAAGAAGGGACTGGAAGAGTCTTATATGGTGAGCTAAAGAGTGGCTAGGACACTGTCACGACTTCCTCCGAAGTCGGTCCCTCTTCTTGTTCGGGCGACGTTCGGCGGTCGATGTCACCGGCCTTCTAGCCATCGCCGATCCACCTTTCATTTTCCATTTGTTTTGTCTTGTCTTATCTTCCCACACACCTGGTTTCAATTCCATCAATTACAGGTTGTGCATTTAAAACCTCTGTTCCCCCCCATGTCCTTGTCCGGTATTGTTTATTGTAGTGCTTGTGCACATTATGTCTGGTGTGCGTCGGGTTTTGTACCCATGTATTGATTGTTCTGGTTTCCGGTGGGTTTTTATTATTAAACTGCGCCGTTGGAAACACAGTTTTTGCTCTCCTGCGTTTGACTTCTCTGCCGTCAGTACGCACCCATTACAGACAGGCAAGCCCCATGCTATTGTGGAGGACTTCATTCTTCCTGCTGCCATGGATATGGCTGGGAAACTGCTGGGGGAAAAGGCCAAAAAAACTATACAGACAATATCTTCATCAAACAACACTGTTTCACGACGCATCAGGGACATGGCAGGAGATGTTTTGAAACAATTACTGCCTTGCATATAAGCCAGTGAATTATATGCGTTACAGCTGGATGAGTCAACAGACTTGGCGGGCCTGGCACAGCTCCTGGTATATGTCCTTTATGTTTATGGGGGGTTAATTAAGGAAGACATCCTCTTCTGCAAACCACTGGAAACCAGGACAACAGGAGAGGATATTGGACAGCTTTGTGACATCAAATGGACTTTGGTGGTCAAGATGTGTTGGCATCTGTACTGATGGCGCAAAAGATATGACAAGGAGACATAGTGGAGTGGTAACGTGTGTGCAAGCAGTTGCTCCTGATGCCACTTGGGTACACTGCAGCATCCGCCGAGAGGCTCCTGCTGCCAAGGGAATGCCTGACAGCTTGAAATAAGTTTGACACTACAGTGAAATGGTTAACTTTGTTAAAGCAAGGCCCCTAAACTCTGTATTTTCTGCACTCTGCAATGATATGGGCAGCGACCATGTAATGCTTTTACAACATACAGAAGTGTGCTGGTTATCAAGGGGCAAAGTACTGACACGTTTTCTTTACTGACCATAATTTTCACTTGTCTGACCACTTGCATGATGATGAGTTTCTCACACGACTGGCCTATCTGGGTGATATTTTTTCTTGCCTGAATGATCTGAATCTAGGATTACAGGGTTCTCCGCAACTATATTCAATGTGCGGGACAAAATTGAGGCTATGATTAAGAAGTTGGAGCTCTTCTCTGTCTGCACTAACAAGGACAACACACAGATGTTTACATCATTGTTTACATAATTTTGTGTGCAAATGAGCTCAAGCTTACGGACAATGTCAAATGTGATATAGCGAAGCACCTGAGTGAGTTGGGTGCGCAATTACATAGGTACTTTCCTGAAACGGATGACACAAACAACTGGATTTGTTATCCCTTTCATGCCCTGCCTCCAGTCCACTTACCGATATCTGAACAAGAGAGCCTCATCAAAATTGCAACAAGCTGTTCTGTGAAAATTGCCAGATTTCTGGACAGGGCTGCGCTCAGAGTACAGGCAAATCCTTGGCAAATCGCGCTGTTAAGACACCGATGCCCTTTGCAACCACGTACCTATGTGAGAGTGGATTCTCGGCCCTCACTAGCATGAAAACTAAATACAGGCACAGACTGTGTGAAAAATGTTTTAAGACAGACTCTCTCCAATACAACCCAACAATGCAAAGTTATGTGCATCCTTTCCAGCACACCCTTTTCATTAACCTGTGGTGAGTTATTCACAATTTTCAATTAACAAATAAGGTTTTTTATGTAAGATGGTTAAATAAAGAGCACAATTATTGATTATTATTTGTGCTCTGGTCTTATAAGAGCTCGTTGTCACTTCTCACGAGCCGGGTTGTGACAAAAACTCACACACTCATTCTTATGTTTAATAAAGGTATCGTATAGTGTGTGTGTGGCAGGCTTACAATGATGGCAAAAAACAACATTTGAGAGTGCGCTGACCCTGGTGCTAGAGGAGGTACGCAGCAGGAGGTTGAATGTTTGAAGGGGTACAGGACAATAAAAACAGTTTGGGAACCACTGAGCTACACAATACATTTTAGACACTTTGGGAGAATTTGGACAGGAAATGAGAAAAATATGTCTAAATCTGATTACTCACATGAGTTCTGGTGATTAGTATTGACAGTACATGGTTTATGTAGTACATGATGATGCAGTACATGATGATGTTATCATATTCAAAAACAAAGTAAATCAAACAGACAACAGGAAGGTGATGCCATTGCCAGCAAATAAAAATAGACGTTATCCTGTACTATATTCTAACGTCTTTACAGCTGTTTGCCAAATGGAACAAATAAAAAAAACTAATTCCAAACACGGGCTGGGTTCTCAGACACAGATCAAGCCTAATCCTGGACTGGAAGACACTTTAAAAATGGAGATTCTTCATTGAGCATGCTTTTTAGTCAGAGACTGGGCTTCTGTGTCTGGGAAATCAGCCCAAAATGCACACCAAACCAAAAACAAAACATGATATCTGTACATGAGGTAATAAATCCTTTTATATATTGCTTAACGGTGTGTTGATCGTGGATGTTGAAACAAGCATCTCTGTTTGCCTGACCTGGTGAGCTCTTCTGTCTGAATTCTTCATCCTGCATCTCAATCAGCACTTTAGCACACCGTCAAATAGAGAAACGAAAAGGAATCGATGAGGATTGTGTTTTGCCTAGCGTGCATCAAATGATTCTGTCAACGTACAGAGAAAAACGCCATCAAGAGCAACAATTGCATGAACACAGACACATAAAACAGACCGGACATATTTAACAGAACTGCCTCGTGTAGGGCAAACATATGCTGCCATGCTGTTTAATTCATGATTCATATCTATGCTTAATTAACAGTAACACTTAACCACTTTAAGACTTGAACATCTAAATATTTTAAGGGGTGGTGACAATGCTCATAATATACTACCACTAGGATTGTTATAAGACATGTAATGGGAACTCATGAGTTCGTCATGAAACTGTTTTATAGAGCTATATAGAGGACAGATGTTATTACACTGTCATCATCAGTTCAAAGGTTTGTTATAACCTGCTATAGTCAGAGTAATGTAGCCAACCAAATCCTTATGATAGCATTAAGTGGCATTATGACCATTGTTATAACTTGTCTCTGTCACCTAACTTTAAAACATCAACGACATCAGCAGAACATAATCACAACACTATGTCTTTCTCTAATTGTACTGTTCCAAGTCTGTTTCAAATGAACCAAACAGAAAGGTAACAAAGATACCACAGATAATAGACAAAAAAGTGTGACACCCGGGAAAGAACAGGGCCACAATAGATACAGCACATAACACAACATGCAATTTGAACACTCACAGCACAGCACATCACACCACACAACAAACTCATTTCCAAGATGGCCGCTTGGATGCCATTGCAACACTAAAGCCACAAAGAACAACACATCATTCAAAAGCTAGACGGAACTCAACATATCAAGTACCACAGAAACACACTGTGTAAAGATACTCCTACCTTCCGAGTTTTGGCGCGAGGCGGCGCCCTTCATGCGGAAGGCTTGACGTGCCCGGCTGCGTTCTCCGAAACTCCAGCTCTTGGGCACTTTGTTGGGGCTGTCTTCATTGCTGTTGTCGGCGCTGGGGGACCTGTGAACGGGTTGGCCTTGACCCTGGCTGCCTTGTCCACTGGTGCCCTGGGGTGAACCTTTCCCTTTGGTCCCTGAGCTCCGGGGACTGGAGAAAACACGCTCCTTCAGGCTGACCTTCTGACTGGAGGGGTCAAGGGATCAAGAGACGTTGAGAGGAGATGTCATGTGATCGCCACTCAATCAATACAAGTCAGTGTTGTTCTGTGTATTCATGCAGATCTTTATTTACCAACTTGCAGTTATGGTAATCAGATGCTATTGATGTTGCAAAATTTAGTGGTTTACTAGCTGTACAATGTTTTGGTATTGCATTCATTCAGCCCCAACTGAATATTGTCGGAGTATCACAACAGACGCCTCACAAGTTACTCTAATTACTTGGCAGTAAGTAATCAGTTAAAATATGCTTTTCAATAAATTTCATTTTATAGGACTTGTCTAAAACACAAACACCTTACCCAGGCCTTTTCACACTCACAAGCTCAACATATTGGTGACCGTATGACTCAATCTCCTGAGTAAGTATGTGCACTACTTATGAGCCTGGCCACGAGTTCATGAGAGGACAAGATCAGAGCACAACATTGTGCCACGCTCATAAATAACGTTGTCATTGACGCCACGCCGTCATGCAGCATTAGTCAGAAATTGGATGGGTAAAAAAAAAAAAGAAGAAGTGTCAGTAGGTAGCCCACAGGCTCTCTGTGTTGTTGTGTCCTTGTTTGTGCTCCAAATAGCACCCTATTCCCTATGTTGTGAATTTCTAAGTAGTGCACTATATAGGGAATAGGGTGCCATTTGGGACGCAATCCTTGAATGCAAAGAAGTTTGTTTGTTTATTTATTAGGATCCCCATTAGCTGTTGCTTATGCAGCAGCTAGTCTTCCTGGGGTCCACACAACATACAAAACATAACATAATACAAATCATTGATAGACAAAAACAGCTCAAGGACAGAGCTACATACAAATAAGACTAATACGTCTGAAACCTGTTTTCACTTTGTCATTACGGGGTATTGTGTGGAGATGAATGAGGAAAAAACAAACAATTTAATTCATTTTAGAATAAGGCTGTAATGTAACAAAATGTGGAAATAGTCAAGGGGTCTGAATACTTTCCGAATGCACTGTATGTGTATTAAAAGTAGTCAAAACTTTAGCATTTGGTCCCACATTCCTTGCACCCAATGATGACATCAAGCTTGTGACTCTACAAACATGTTGGATGCATTTGCTGTTTGTCTTGGCTGTGTTTCAGATTACACTTCTAGGTTAATGTGGATGCTACCATGGTAACGGATTGTCCTGAATGAGTCGTGAAAAATAATAATATTGAGTGAGAAACAGACTCCTCACAAGTCCTCAACTGGAAGCTTCATTAAATAGTGCCCCCAAAACACCAGTCTCAACATCAACAGTGAAGAGGCGACTCCGGGATGCTGGTCTTCTAGGCTGAGTTACAAAGAAAAATCCATATCTCAGACTGGCCAAAATAAAAGATTTAGATGGCCAGCATCCCTGAGTCGCCTCTTCGCTATTGATGTTGAGACTGGTGTTTTACGGGTACTATTTAATGAAGCTGCCAGTTGAGGACTTGTGAGGCGTCTGTTTCTCAAACTAGACACTCAAATGTATTTGTCCTCCCAAACCTCTTTCTATTCTGGTTAAAGCCAGTTTGCGCTCTTCTGTGAAGGGAGAAGTACACAGCGTTGTACGAGATGTTCAGTTTCTTGGCAATTTCTCGCATGGAATAGCTTTCATTTCTCAGAACAAAAATTGACTGACGAGTTTCAGAAGAAAGTACTTTGTTTCTGGCCATTTTGAGCCTGTAATCGAACCCACAAATGCTGATGCTCCAGATACTCAACTAGTCTAAAGAAGGCCAGTTTTATTGTTTTTTTTTATCAGTACAACAGTTTTCAGGTATGCTAACATAATTGCAAAATGGTTTTGTAATGATCAATTAGCCTTTTAAAATTATAAACTTGGAGTAGTTAACACAATGTGCCATTGGAACACAGGAGTGATGGTTGTTGATAATGGGCCTCTGTACGCCTAAAAAATGTGCTTTTCTTTCAAAAACAACATTTCTAAGTGACCCCAAACTTTTGAACGGTAGCGTACATATCAGCATACATATCTATATCACACATCATCATCATACCATTCTGCATATATACATTTCAACATCTACAATGCAGCCGGAAAGTATTCAGACCTTGACTTTTTCTATATTTTGCTATGTAACAGCATTATTCTAAAATGTATTAAATTGTTTATTTTCCCCTCATCAATCTACACACAATACCACATAATGACAAAGCAAGAGCAGGTTTTGAAATTATCACAAATATATAAAACAAAAACAAAATACTGTATGTATGTACAGTGCCTTGTGAAAGTATTCGGCCCCCTTGAACTTTGCGACCTTTTGCCACATTTCAGGCTTCAAACATGAAGAATCAACAACGAGTGGGACACAATCATGAAGTGGAACGACATTTATTGGATATTTCAAACTTTTTTAACAAATCAAAAACTGAAAAGTTGGGCGTGCAAAATTATTCAGCCCCTTTACTTTCAGTGCAGCAAACTCTCTCCAGAAGTTCAGTGAGGATCTCTGAATGATCCAATGTTGACCTAAATGACTAATGATGATAAATACAATCCACCTGTGTGTAATCAAGTCTCCGTATAAATGCACCTGCACTGTGATAGTCTCAGAGGTCCGTTAAAAGCGCAGAGAGCATCATGAAGAACAAGGAACACACCAGGCAGGTCCGAGATACTGTTGTGCAGAAGTTTAAAGCCGGATTTGGATACAAAAAGATTTCCCAAGCTTTAAACATCCCAAGGAGCACTGTGCAAGCGATAATATTGAAATGGAAGGAGTATCAGACCACTGCAAATCTACCAAGACCTGGCCGTCCCTCTAAACTTTCAGCTCATACAAGGAGAAGACTGATCAGAGATGCAGCCAAGAGGCCCATGATCACTCTGGATGAACTGCAGAGATCTACAGCTGAGGTGGGAGACTCTGTCCATAGGACAACAATCAGTCGTATATTGCACAAATCTGGCCTTTATGGAAGAGTGGCAAGAAGAAAGCCATTTCTTAAAGATA
The DNA here is from genome assembly GCF_018296145.1 of Oncorhynchus tshawytscha. NCBI lineage: Eukaryota > Metazoa > Chordata > Actinopteri > Salmoniformes > Salmonidae > Oncorhynchus > Oncorhynchus tshawytscha. The sequence goes on from NC_056430.1 coordinate 51,731,673, forward strand.
TCCATAAAAAGTGTCGTTTAAAGTTTGCCACAAGCCACCTGGGAGAGACACCAAACATGTGGAAGAAGGTGCTCTGGTCAGATGAAACCAAAATGTAACTTTTTGGCAACAATGCAAAACGTTATGTTTGGCGTAAAAGCAACACAGCTCATCACCCTGAACACACCATACCCACTGTCAAACATGGTGGTGGCAGCATCATGGTTTGGGCCTGCTTTTCTTCAGCAGGGACAGGGAAGATGGTTAAAATTGATGGGAAGATGGATGGAGCCAAATACAGGACCATTCTGGAAGAAAACCTGATGGAGTCTGCAAAAGACCTGAGACTGGGACGGAGATTTGTCTTCCAACAAGACAATGATCCAAAACATAAAGCAAAATCTACAATGGAATGGTTAAAAAATAAACATATCCAGCTGTTAGAATGGCCAAGTCAAAGTCCAGACCTGAATCCAATCGAGAATCTGTGGAAAGAACTGAAAACTGCTGTTCACAAATGCTCTCCATCCAACCTCCAATAAATGTCGTTCCACTTCATGATTGTGTCCCACTTGTTGTTGATTCTTCACAAAAAAATACAGTTTTATATCTTTATGTTTGAAGCCTGAAATGTGGCAAAAGGTCGCAAAGTTCAAGGGAGCCGAATACTTTCGCAAGGCACTGTATATATATCACATTTACATAAGTATTCAGTCCCTTTGTTGAAGCACCTGTGGCAGCGATTACAGCCTCAAGTCTTCTTGAGTATGGGAGTTTCTCCCATTCTTCTCTGCAGATCCTCTCAAACTCTGTCAGGTTGGATGGGGAGTGTCGCTGCACAGCTATTTTTAGGTCTCTCCAGAGATGTTAGATCAGGTTCAAGTCCAGGCTCTGGCTGGGCAACTCAAGGACATTCAGAGACTTGTCCCGAAACCACTCCTGCATCGACTTGGCTGTGTTCTTAAGGTTGTTTTCCTGTTGGAAGGTGAACCTTTGCCACAATCTGGAGGTCCTGAGCACTCTGAAGCAGGTTTTATATCAAGGATCTCTCTGTACTTTGACCCTGTTCATCATTTCCTCAAACCTGACTATTCTCCCCGTCCCTGTCGCTGAAAAACATCCCCACAGCATGATGCTGCCACAACCATGCTTCTCCATAGGGATGGTGCCAGATTTCCTCCAGATGTGACGCTTGGTATTCAGGCCAAAGAGTTCAATCTTGGTTTCAGCTGACCAGAGAACCTTGTTTCTGATGGTCTGAGAGTCCTTTAGGTGCCTTATGGCAAACTACAAGCAGGCTTTCTTGTGCCTTCTACTGAGGAGAGGCTTCCGTCTGGCCACTCTACCATAAAAGGCCTAATTGGTGAAGTGCTGCAAAGATGGTTGTCCTTCTGGAAGGTTCTCCCATCTCCTCAGAGGACCTCTGGAGCTCTGTCAGTGACCATCGCATTCTTGGTCACCTCCCTGACCAAGGCCCTTCTCCCCGATTGCTCAGTTTGGCCAGGCGGCCAGCTCTAGGAAGGGTCTTGGTGGTTCCAAACTTCTTCTATTTATGAATGATGGAGGCCACTGTGTTTTTGGGGATCTCCAATGCTGCAGAATTCTTTTGGTAGCCTTCCCCAAATCTGTGCCTTGACACAATCCCATCTCGGAGCTCTTCCTTCGACCTCATGGCTTGGGTTTTGCTCTGACATGCACAGTCAACTGTGGGACATTATATAGACAGGTGTGTGCAAGTTGTAGAAACATCAACCATGTTCAATGGAAACAGGATGCACCTGAGCTCAATTTCAAGTCTCATAGCAAAGGGTCTGAAAACATATTCAAATAAGCTATTTCTGTTTTTTCTTTGCAATACATTTGCAAAAATGTCTAAACATGTTTTCGCTTTGTCATTATGGGGTATTGTGTGCAGATTGAGAAGGGCAAAAAAATATAAAAATCAATTTTAGAATAGGATGTAATGTAAGAAAATGTGGTTAAAAGTTAAGGGGTGCACTGTATATACAAACAAGTTAATTAGGTCAGAGCGGGGGGACGTGTGGGTCATGTGGTACTGTTTTATTTGTTTTTTAAAGCTCATTTTGCAGATTGTAAAATGAGATGGGAGTTCCATGTGACCATGTCTCTATATAAAAAATAATCAGAAAATGTTCATACCCCTTGACTTATTCCACATTTTGTTGTGTTACAGCCTGAATTCCAAATGGATTACATTGATAAAAAACATTCTCCCATCTCCAAAAACATTTTTGCACATATATTGAAAATTAAATACAGAAATATCTAATTTACATAAGTATTCACACCCCTGAGTCAATACTTTGTAGAAGCACTTTTAGAAGTGATTACAGCTGTGAATCTTTCTGGGTACATTTCTAAGAGTTTTCCACACCTGGATTGTGAACATTCTTCAAGTTCTGTCAAAATGGTTGTTGATCATTGCTAGACAACCATTTTCAGGTCTTGCAATAGATTTCAAAGTAGATTTAAGTCAAAACTGTAACACGGCCAACATTCTTCTTAAGTAACTCCAGTGTAGATTTGGCCTTGTGTTTTAGGTCATTGTCCTGCTGAAAGGTCAATACATCTCCCATTGTCTCATGGAAAGCAGACTTTACCAGGTTTTCCTTTAGGAATTTGCCTGTGCTTGGCTCTATTACGTTTCTATTCATCCTGAAAAATGTGCCTGTCCTTAACGATTACAAGCATACCGATAACATGATAAAGCAACCACTATGCTTGGAAATATGAGTGGTACTCAGTAATGTGTTGTATTGGATTTGTTGCAAACATAACACTTTGTATTCATGACAAAAAGTTTCCTTCCTCTCTGGCAACTGAGTTAAGGACTCCTGTATCTTTGTAGTGACTCTGTGTATTGATACGCCATCCAAAGTGTACAGTCGTGGCCAAAAGTTGAGAATGACACAAATATAAATTTTCACAAAGTCTGCTGCCTCAGTTTGTATGATGGACATTTGCATATACTCCAGAATGTTATAACGAGTGATCAGATGAATTGCAAAGTCCCTCTTTGCCATGCAAACGAACTGAATCCCCAAAAACATTTCCACTGCATTTCAGCCCTACCACAAAAGGACCAGCTGATATCATGTCAGTGATTCTCTTGTTAACACAGGTGTGAGTGTTGACGAGGACAGGCTGGAGATCACTCTGTCATACTGATTGAGTTCGAATAACAGACTGGAAGCTTCAAAAGGAGGGTGGTGCTTGGAATCATTGTTCTTCCTCTGTCAAGCAAGGAAACCTGCCGTCATCATTGCTTTGCACAAAAAGGGGGCTTCACAGACAAGGATATTGCTGCCAGTAAGATTGCACCTAAATCAACCATTTATCGGATCATCAAGAACTTCAAGGAGAGCGGTTCAACTGTTGAGAAGAAGGCTTCAGGTCGCCCAAGAAAGTCCAGCAAGCGCCAGGACTGTCTCCTAAAGTCGATTCAGCTGCGGGATCGGGGCACCACCAGTACAGAGCTTGCTCAAGAATGGCAGCAGGCAGGTGTGAGTGCATCTGCACGCACAGTGAGGCAAAGACTTTTGGAGGATGGCCTGGTGTCAAGAAGGGTAGAAAAGAAGCCACTTCTCTCCAGGAAAAACATCAGGGACAGACTGATATTCTGCAAAAGGTACTGGGATTGGACTTCTGAGGACTGGGGTAAAGTCATTTTCTCTGATGAATCCCCTTTCCGATTGTTTGGGGCATCCGGAAAAGGGCTTGTCCGGAGAAGACAAGGTGAGTGCTACCATAAGTCCTGTGTCATGCCAACAGTAAAGCATCCTGAGACCATTCATGTGTGGGGTTGCTTCTCAGTCAAGGGAGTGGGCTCACTCACAATTTTGCCTAAGAACACAGCCATGAATAAAGATGGGTACCAACACATCCTCTGAGAGCAACTTCTCCCAACCATCCAGGAACAGTTTGGTGACGAACAATGCCTTTTCCAGCATAATGGAGCACCTTGCTATAAGGCAAAAGTCAAACTAAAAGTGATAACTAAGTGGCCCAGACCTTAATCCCATTGAGAACCTGTGGTCAATCCTCAAGAGGCGGGTGGACAAACAAAAACCCACAAATTAAGACAAACTCCAAACATTGATTATGCAAGAATGGGCTGCCATCAGCAGATTGCAGAGGTCTTGAAAAAGAAGGGTCAACACTGCAAATATTGACTCTTTGCATCAACCTCATGAAATTGTCAATAAAAGCCTTTGACACTTATGAAATGCTTGTAATTATACTTCAGTATTCCATAGTAACACCTGACAAAAATATCTAAAGACACTGAAGCAGAAAACTTTATGGGAATTCATATGTGTCATTCTCAAAACATTTGGCCACGACTGTAATTAATAACTTCACCATGCTCAAAGGGATATTCAAATGTCCGCTTTTTAAATTTTTACTACCAATAAGTGCCCTTCTTTGCGAGGCATTGGAAAATCTCCCTGGTCTTTGAGGTTGAATCTGTGTTGGAAATTCACTGCTCGACTGATGGACCTCACCGATAGTTGTTTGTGTGGGGTACAGAGATGCGAAAGTCATTCAAAAATCATGTTAATCACTATTATCGCACACAGCGTGAGTCAGTGCAACTTATTATGTGACTTGTTAAGCACATTTTTACTCCTGAACTTATTTAGGCTTGCCAAAACAAGGGTGTTGAATACTTATTGACTCAAGACATTGCAGCTTTACATTTTTATTCATTTGTTAATGTTTTGCTTTGAAAAACATAATTCCACTTTGACATTATGGGGTAATGTGTGTGACAAAAAAACACATTTTAATCCATTTTCAATTCAAGCTGTAACACAACAAAATGTGGAAAAAGTCAAGAGGTGTGAACGCACTGTAACATTGTGCGTTGCGTTAAATTTGTATAGTGTTGATATGAACCCACTAAGTACAGTGAAGGGCAAGGTGTGCTGCTCTATTCTGGGCCAGCTGATGCTTTCTTATGTTATTCTTTGCTGCACCTGACCATATAAAACCGTGAAATAGTCAATATGTGATACACTAGAAACAGTAGGACTTGTTTGGTCGAGTATTGGTCACCTTAGTGACATGGCTGGTACTCTCAACGTTGGTGACTGTTTTGAACAGTCTTCAGGTTCAGTGTCAACTTTGGAACTGACCAGAAATTTGGGTTGGAGATGAGTGAAATAGATTATTTTGACCTCGTTGTAAAATTATGTTTTGATACTAACCTTGGGGAGGCCTCCGGTTGGGGTTCCTTCCTGTTTGGTCAGGAAACACAAAAGACACACACACACACACACACACACACACACACACACACACACACACACACACACACACACACACCATTATATTGTCAATAATCTGTCAAATATGATATAGTAGTATTGATGCTATATTTTTTATAGATATAGTAGCACACTATATTTTCCATGAATGATGAATTCAGATTTTGTTTCAGACCTGAATGACAGTCCCGACTTGCTCTTCAGATTTCTTAGTAGATCCAGTTGATTTAGTGGCGGGATCAGTCTACTTATAAATAAAAGACAAAAGATGTGTTGGTGTTACAAGGAAGAAGAGAAAAACTTATGCCAGCACAGCTTTACTGCATATAGAATGGCTTGGTTTTGTTTCAAATGTTCTATATGAACGTATATTATTCCCGATGCAATCACTGCCATGTATGGGTAGTAGGCCATTTATGGGTAGTAGGTAGTAGATTTCAATTTTACTTGATTTCAAATGCCTCCTTTACCAAGAGCTTGAATTCTGTGAGGATGTTTTCAATTGCCCTGTAACCAGAACTAAGATGGCATTTTCATAATTTTTGGGGAATGCAGGTAAGAGAATGTGACACAGTAACAAACAACTGCAATTACTATCCCATTCATTAATCGTCCAAAGTTTTGTAAAAGATACTTGTCTTACGTAATATAATGTTTCATTAAACTTCACTGTAGTCATACAGCATTTGAATTCAATTTGACACCCCAACTTTCAAAGTAGCCTGTTGTTCTTTATGAGACAGGCACATTAATTTATCCAAGACTTGCAGTACCTATCCAATGGAAACCTTTCTCTGCAGATGAGATAAAAAGTACCCAGTCCTTCGGCTTTGGGCCCACTATGCGACAATCAGATATGGCCCAGTTGCAGTCCCGTTTGCCTTTTTCCCTTCAGCAATCAATCAATACTCAAGCTCAAGTTAGCCATCTATACACCTGGCATAGAACATTCACATTAACAACGACTAATCACTACCAATACACTTAGACAAGCCTGTGACATCACACAGGGGACCAAATAGTCACAAACTAACTAAAATTATGAACCAGAATTCACTAAATTGGAAAACAGTCTTTTTCATTTGTCTGTCTGTCTGTCTGCCTGTCTGCCTGTCTGTCTGTGTGTAATGTTATGCCGTGCTGTGTGTGTGTGTGCTATGCCAAGAAAGCGAGAGCAAGATAGAGCGAGAGCGACAGTGAGTGTGATTGTGTGCGTGCGCTACTGGATATTAAATATGATAAGATGGTGCTGCAGTGGATAGCTGACCAATTCTGCTATTTTGTGTGCTTTCTTTATGCTGATCTTAACTTTTTTTGGACATAATATTTGTACCATAATTTCCTATGACCAAAAACATCTCCTGGACATCAGAACAGTGATCATTAACCTCAGTTCTTAACTATATTTTCGTAAAACTGCATTGTTGGTTAAGAGCTTGTAAGTAAGCATTTCACAGTAAGGTCTACCAAAAACTTTAACAGAAAGTACCAGTGACGCGCTCAATATGGAAGTGGCCCGATGAAGCGAATGTTAGGCTACAGAACCATTTCGATAGCACAGACTGGAACATGTTCCGGATTCATCTGATAACATTACTAAATCAGTCACCGACTTCATTAATAAGTGCATTGACAACGTCGTCCCCACAGTGACCGTATGTACATACAAATCAATACATGACTAAGACCTAATCCTAATACGTAGGCTCTGATGCTCGTCGGATATGGCAGGGTTTGCAAACTATCACAGATTACAAAAGAAAACCCAGCTGCGAGCTGCCCAGTGATGCGAGCCTACCAGAAAAGCTATATTTCTTCTATGCTCGCTTTGAGGCAAGCAACCATGCATGAGAACACCAGCTGTTCCGGACAACTGTGTGATCTCGCTCTCCGTAGCCGATGTGAGAAAGACCTTTAAACAGGTTACTATTCACAAGGCAGCAGGGCCAGACGGATTACCAGGATGCGTACTCAGAGCATGCGTTGACCAGCTGGCAAGTGTCTTCACTGACATTTTAAACCTCTCCCATTCTGTAATAACAGCATTCAACACCATACTGCCCTCCAAGCAGCTCAGGACCCTGGGACTGAACACCTTCCCTCTGCAACTGGATCCTGGACTTCCTGACAGGGCCCCCAGGTGGTGAGGTTAGGCAACAACACATCCGCCACACTGACTCTAAACACGGGGGCCCCTTAGGATTGCGTGCTTAATCCACTCCTGTACTCCCTGTTCACCCACGACTGCATGGTCACGCAAGACTCCAACACCATCATTAAGTTTGCTGATGAGGGTTGTCCTGATCACTGACAATGAGACAGCCTATAGGGATGAGGTCAGTGAGCTGGCAGTGTAGTGCCAGGACAACAATCTCTCCCTCAACGTCAGCAAGACAAAGGAGCTGATAGTGGACTACAGGAAACGGAGGGCCGAGCACGCCTCCATCTACATTGAAGGCTGTAGTGGAGCAGGTCGCGAGCTTCAAGTTCCTCGGTGTCCACATCACTAAGGACTTATCATGGTCCACAAACACCAACACAGTTGTGAAGAAAGTACGACAATGCCTCTTCCCCCTCAGGAGGCCGAAAAGACTTGTCATGGGCCCTCAGATCCTCAAAAAGTTCTACAGCTGCACCATTGAGAGCATCTTGACTGGCTCCATCTAGGGCTGTGGCGGCATCACGGTAATAGCCTGTTAATTAACAAACAATTTAAGTATCTACAGGCCTCCACCCATACAAGCTGCATTCAAGCCACCGATGTGCACCTTTAGAACATCTACATTTAAAAAGTTGAATAAATCTATTTAATATACACCATCACAATAAATCCATTATTTATTTATTCAGGTCTAAAGAGACATTATGATATGAATAACAATTTATTTTATAAGAACAGAATATGAGTTGGTCTACTGTATGTTATCTGGCAATGCTCAATGCCATAGGCTTGTTCATTTAGCTGAAAAGATATGCTTATAAGTCCTGTGCCATTATTTTACCGGACTCCTTTTTAAAATCTGCGTATTTCTCCAACGCTCAGTTGTCCTGAGTCTGCACAACACTGCCAGGACCTAGAATCAAGGGAGACACTCAAGTTTTTAAATCCTATATCGCTTGACACATTCATGAAAATAGTAATGGCCTCTAAACCTTCAAGCTGCATACTGGACCCTATTCCAACAAAACTACTGAAAGAGCGGCTTCCTGTGCTTGGCCCTCCTATGTTGAACATAATAAATGGTTCCCTATCCACCGGATGTGTACCAAACTCACTAAAAGTGACAGTAATAAAGCCTCTCTTGAAAAAGCCAAAACTTCACCCAAGAAAATGAAAAATTATCGAATCTCCCTTTCCTCTCAAAAACCTTTGAAAAGCTGTTGCACAGCAACTCACTGCCTATATGAAGACAAACAATTTATACGAAACGCTTCAGTCTGGTTTTAGACCCCATCATAGCACTGAGACGACACTCGTGAAGGTGGTAAATTACCTTTTAATAGCGTCAGACCAAGGCTCTGCATCTGTCCTCATGCTCCTAGACCTTAATGCTGCTTTTGACACCACATTCTTTTGGAGAGATTGGAAACCCAAATTGGTCTACAAGGACAGGTTCTGGCCTGGTTTAGATCTTATCTGTCGGAAAGATATCAGTTTGTCTCTGTAGATGGTTTGTCCTCTGACAAATCAACTGTATGTTTCAGTGTTCCTCAAGCCTCCGATTTAGCACCATTATTGGTTTCACCATATATTTTACCTCTTGTTGATGTCATTCAGAAACATAATGTTAACTTTCATTCCTATGCGGATGATACACAGCTGTACATTTCAATGAAACATGGTGAAGCTCCAAAATTGCCCTTCCTGGAAGCCTGCGTTTCTGACATAAGGAAGTGGATGGCGGCAAATGTTTAACTTTAAACTCGGACAAAACAGAGATGTTGGTTCTACGTCCCAAGAAAAAAGAGAACTTCTGTTGGATCTGACAATTAATCTCGATGGTTGTACAGTCGTCTCAAATAAAACTGTGAAGGACCTCGGAGTTCCTGATCTCTCTTTTGACAAACATATCAAGACTATTTCAAGGACAGCTTTATTCCCATCTTCTTAACATTGCAAAAAAATCAGAAACGTTCTGTCCAAAAATGATTCAGATAAATTAATCCATGCTTTTGTCACTTCTAGACTAGACTACTGGAATTCTCTACTTTCTGGCTACCTGGATAAAGCAGTAAATCAACTTCAGTTAGCTCTAAACACGGCTGCTAGAATCTTGACAAGAACCAAAAAATTAGATCATATTGCTCCAGTGCTAGCCTCTACACTGCCTTCCTGTTAAGGCAAGGGCTGATTTCAAAGTTTTACTGCTAACCTACAAAACATTACATGGGCTTGCTGCTAACCATCTCTCCGATTTGGCCGAGGGGTGTGAAGGTAACCAGAAAGGCACTGGAGCGACGAACCACCCTTGCTGTCTCCGCCTGGCCGGTTCCCCTCTCTCCACCGGGATTCTCTGCCTCTAACCCTATTATGGGGGCTGAGTCACTGGTGCTCTTCCATCCCATCCCTAGGAGGGGTGCATCACTTGAGTGGGTTGAATCACTGACGTGATCTTCCTGTCCGGGTTTGGTGCCCCCCTCAGGTTCATGCCGTGGGGGAAATCTTTGTGGGCTATACCCTGCCTTATCTCAGGGTAAGTTGGTGTTTGAAGATATCCCTCTGGTGGTGTGGGGGCATGTCATTAAACAAAGTGGGTGGGGTTATATACTGCCTGGTTGGCCCTGTCCAGGGGTTTTGTCGGACAGGGTCACAGTGTCTCCTGACCCCTCCTGTCTCAGCCTCCAGTATTTATGCTGCAATAGTTTGTGTCGGGGGCTAGGGTCAGTCTTATATCTGGAGTATTTCTCCTGTCTTATCCGGTATCCTGTGTGAATTTAAGTATGCTCCCTCTAATTCTCTCTCCCTCCCGGAGGACCTGAGCCCTGGGACCATGCCCCAGGACTACCTGGCCTGATGACTCCTTGCTGCCCCTAGTCCACCTGGTCGTGCTGCTGCTCCAGTTTTAACTGTTCTGCATGCGGCTATGGAACCCTGACCTGTTCACCGGACATGCTACCTTGTCCCGAACCTGCTGTTATCGACTCTCTCTCTCTACGGCACCTATTATTATTTGACCCTGCTGGTCATCTATGAACGATTGAACATCTTGGCCATGCACTGTTATAATCTCAACCCGGCACAGCCAGAAAAGGACTGGACACTACTCAGACTCTTGTTCCTCTCTAGGTTTCTTCCTAGGTTTCTGCCTTTCTAGGGAGTTTTTCTTAGCCACCGTGCTTCTACATCTGAATTGCTTGTTGTTTGGGGTTTTAAGCTGGGTTTTTGAAGAGCACTTTGTGACATTGGCTGATGTAAAAAGGGCTTTATAAATACTTTTGATTGATTTGATTAATGTATATTAAAAACAATATAACTGAACTTAGCTGAATCAAATAGAAAGGATGTTATTCCCATTCTGGAGCATGTGCGCATTTGAAGTGTTTATGTTGAGCATAAAAGTGACCATTTGAAACAGGTCCTAGATGCTAGTGCGTATGGCCCAGTACATAATTATTTTCTTATCAAACAAACAATACCCCATAATGACAAAGCAAAAATAGGCTAATTTATTTATTTAAAATAAAAAACGGAAATATCACATTTACATAAGTATTCAGACCCTTTACTTTGTTGAAGCACCTTTGGCAGCGATTCCAGAATCGAGTCTTCATGTCTATGACGCTACAAGCTTGGCCCACCTGTATTTGGGGAGTTTCCTTCCATTCTTCACTGCAGATCCTCTCAAGCTCTGTCAGGTTGGATGGGGAGCATTGCTGTACAGCTATTTTCAGGTCTCTCCAGAAATGTTGGATTAGGTTCAAGCCCAGGCTCAGGCTGGGCCACTTAAGGACAATCAGAAACTTGTCCTGAAGCCATTCCTGCGTTGTCTTTGCTGTGTGCTTAGGGTCGTTGTCCTGTTGGAAGGTGAACCTTCCCCCACAGTGAGGTCCTGAGTGCTCGGGAGCAGGATTTCATCAGGGATCACTGTACATTCCTACATTCATCTTTGCCTCGATTCTGACTATTCTCCCAGTCCCTGCCACTGAAAAACCTCCCCACAGCATGATACTGCCACCACAATGCTTCATAGTAGGGATGGTGCCAGGTTTCCTCCAAAAGTGATGCTTGGCATTCAGGCTAAAGAGTTCAATCTTGGTTTCATCAGACCAGATAACCTTGTTTCTCATGGTCTGAGAGTCTTTAGGTGCCTTATGGCAAACTCCAAGTGGGCTGTCATGTGCCTTTTACTGAGGAGTGGCTTCTGTCTGGCCACTCTACAATAATGGCCCGATTGGTGGAGTGCTGCAGAGATGTTTGTCCTTCTAGACGCTTCTCTCATATCCTCAGAGGAACTATAGAGCTCTGTCAGTGACCATCGAGTTTTGGTCACCTCCCTCACAAAGGCCCTTCTCCCCCGATTGCTCAGTTTGGCCATGCGGCCAGCTCTAGGAAGAGTCTTGGTGGTTCAAAGCTTCTTCCATTTAAGAATGATTGAGGCCACTTTGTTCTTGGGGACCTTCAATGCTGTAGAAGCTCTATGGATAATTCCTTCGACTTCATGGTTTGGTTTTTGCTCTGACATGACCTGTCAACTGTGGGACCTTATTTAGATAGGTGTGTACCTTTCCAAATCATGTCCAATCAATTGAATTTACCACAGGTGGACTCCAGTCACGTTGTAGAAACATCTGAAGGATGATCAATGGAAACAGGATGCACCTGAGCTCAATTTCGAGTCTCATAGCAAATGGTCTGAATACTCATGTAAATAAGGTATCCGTTATTTAAAAAAAAATACAAATTCAAAAACCTGTTTTCACTTTGTCATTATGAGGTATTGTGTGTACATTGCTGAGGAAAATGTTTTATTTAATCAATTTTAGAATACGGCTGTAACATAAAGAGTGGCAGAAGTCAAGGGGTCAGTTGAAGTCGGAAGTTTACATACACTTAGGTTGGAGTCATTAAAACTCGTTTTTCAACCACTCAACAAGAAATTTGTGAACAAACTATAGTTTTGGCAAGTCGGTTAGGACATCTACTTTGTGCATTTTTCCAACAATTGTTTACAGACTGATTATTTCACTGTATCACAATTCCAGTGGGTCAGAAGTTTACATACACTAAGTTGAAAATTCCAGAAAATGATGTCATGGCATTAGAAGCTTCTGATAGGCTAATTGACCTCATTTGAGTCAATTGGAGGTGTACCTGTGGATGTATTTCAAGGCCTAACTTCAAACGCAGTGCCTCTTTGCTTGACATCATGGGAAAATCAAAAGAAATCAGCCAAGACCTCAGAAAAAGAATTGTAGACCTCCACAAGTCTGGTTCATCCTTGGGAGCAATTTCCAAATGCCTGAAGGTACCATGTTCATCTATACAAACAATAGTACGCAAGTATAAACACCATGGGACTACACAGCCATCATACTGCTCAGGGAGGAGACGCGTTCTGTCTCCTAGAGATGAACGTACTTGGTGCGAAAAGTGCAAATCAATCCCAGAACAACAGCAAAGGACCTTGTGAAGATGCTGAAGGAAACAGGTACAAAAGTATGTATATCCACAGTAAAACGAGTCCCATATCGACATAACCTGAAAGGCA